>NW_023425447.1:0-270718 GCF_014108245.1 Pipistrellus kuhlii
ACCCTTCGACAAATCATCTAAACAAAAAAACAGCAAAGAAATATCGATCCTAAGTGACTCACTAGACCAGATGGAATTAATTGACATCTTCAGAACACTCCACCCCAAAGCCACAGAATATACATTCTTCTCAAGTGCACATGGGACATTCTCAAAGATAGACCACATTTTGGGTCATAGGCAAAGTCTCTTCAAATTCAAGAAGATAGAAATCATATCAAGTATCTTCTCAGACCATAATGGCATAAAACTGGAAATTAACTACAATAAAAATAATCCAAAGAAATCAAACACATGGAGACTAAACAGCACGCTATTAAACAAGGACTGGGTTACCAGAGAAATCAAGGAAGAAATTAAAAACATCCTGGCAACAAATGACAATGAAAACACAACAATCCAAAATCTATGGGACACAGCAAAAGCAGTCTTGAGAGGGAAGTTCATATCCTTACAAGCCTATTGCAAAAAACTAGAAAAAGGGGTAACAGATGATCTAACTCTACAACTCAAAGAGTTAGAAAAGGAGCAACAAGAAAAGCCCAGTGTAAGCAGAAGGAAGGAAATAACAAAAATCAGAGCACAGATAAACGACATAGAGACCAAAAAAACAATACATAAGATCAACAAAACCAAGAGCTGGTTCTTTGAAAGAATAAACAAGATAGATGAACCTCTAGCCAGGCTAACTAAGAAACAAAGAGAGAGGACCCAAATAAACAAAATCAGAAATGAAAGAGGTGAAATAACAACAGACCCCAACGAAATACAACGGATTGTTACAAAATACTACGAACAACTCTATTCCAACAAACTGAACAACCTGGAGGAAATGGACATATTCCTAGAAAAATACAAACTGCCAAAACTCGATCAGGAAGAATCTAAAAATCTCAATAGACCAGTGACTTGGGAAGAAATTGAAACAGTCATCAGAAAGCTTCCAGCAAACAAAAGCCCAGGGCCAGATGGCTTCACAGGAGAGTTTTACCAAACATTCAAGGAAGAACTAAAACCTATCCTCCTCAGACTTTTCCAAAAAATTCAAGAGGAAGGAACACTTCCAAACTCCTTCTATGAAGCCAGCATCACCCTAATACCAAAACCAGATAAAGACAACTCAATGAAAGAGAATTACAGGCCAATATCCCTCATGAACATAGATGCCAAAATCCTCAACAAAATCCTAGCAAATCGGCTCCAGCAGAGCATCACAAAGATCATACACCATGACCAAGTAGGATTTATTCCAGGAATGCAAGGATGGTACAATATCCGCAAATCAATAAACGTGATACATCACATAAACAAATTGAAAGATAAAAATCATATAGTCATATCAATTGATGCAGAAAAAGCATTCGATAAAATCCAACACCCTTTCCTGATAAAAACTCTTAACAAAGTGGGAGTACAAGGATCATACCTCAACATAATAAAAGCTATATATGATAAACCCACAGCCAACATTATACTCAATGGGCAAAAACTAAAACCATTCCCTCTAAGAACAGGAACAAGACAGGGATGCCCACTTTCGCCACTCCTGTTTGACATAGTACTGTAAGTACTAGCCATTGCAATTAGACAAGAGGACGAAATAAAAGGCATCCAAATTGGAAAAGAAGAAGTAAAGTTATCCTTATTTGCAGATGACATGATATTGTACATAAAGAACCCAAAAGACTCCATTAAGAAACTAATTGACTTAATAAATGAATTTGGCAATGTAGCAGGATACAAAATTAACGCCAAGAAATCCATGGCATTTCTATACACCAACAGTGAAACTACAGAAACAGAGACTAAAAAAGCAATTCCATTTACCATTGCACCAAAAAAATTAAGATACCTAGGAATAAATTTAACTAAGGAAGTAAAAGATCTATATGCAGAAAATTACACGACATTGAAAAAAGAAATAGAGGATGATGTAAGGAGATGGAAGAACATACCATGTTCATGGATTGGTAGAATCAACATCATCAAAATGTCCATACTTCCTAAAGCAATCTATAGGTTCAATGCACTCCCCATTAAAATACCAAGGGCATATTTCACTGACCTAGAAAGAACTCTCCAACAGTTCATTTGGAACAATAAAAGACCCCGAATAGCCACAGCAATCCTGAGAAAGAAGGGTAAAGTAGGAGGGATCTCAATACCGGACTTCAAACTGTATTACAAAGCCACTGTTCTCAAAACAGCCTGGTACTGGCACAAGAACAGACATATAGATCAATGGAATAGAATCGAGAACCCAGATATCAACCCAAATCAATATGCTCAATTAATATTTGACAAAGGAGGAAAGAATATACAATGGAGTCAAGACAGTTTCTTCAATAAATGGTGTTGGGAAAATTGGGTAGACACATGCAAAAGAATGAAACTGGATCACCAACTTACACCATACACAAAAATAAACTCAAAATGGATACAGGACTTAAACATCAGACGGGAAACCATAAAAATACTAGAAGCATCCTCAGGCAGCAAAATCTCAGACGTATGCCAAAAGAACTTCTTCACTGATACTGCCCCTAGGGCAATGGAAGCTAAAGAGAAAATAAACAAATGGGACTACATCAAAATAAAAAGCTTTTTTACAGCAAAAGAAACCATCAACAAAACAACAAGAAAGCCCACGGTGTGGGAGAACATATTTGCAAATAACACCACTGATAAAGGTTTAATCTCTAACATCTACAGACAGCTGATACAACTAAATAAAAGGAAGATGAATGATCCAATTAAGAAATGGGCAAGGGACCTAAATAGAATATTTTCAAAAGAAGACAGAAGGAAGGCCAAAAGGCACATGAAAACATGCTCAAAGTCACTAATTATACGAGAGATGCAAATCAAAACAACAATGCGGTACCATCTCACACCTGTCAGAATGGCCAACATCAACAAATCGACAAACGACAAGTGTTGGCGAGGTTGCGGAGAAAAAGGAACCCTCGTGCACTGCTGGTGGGAATGCAGACTGGTGCAACCACTGTGGAGAACAGTGTGGAGTTTCCTCAAAAAACTGAAAATGGAACTCCCATTTGACCCAGTAATCCCACTCCTAGGAATATATCCCAAGAAACTAGAAACACCAATCAGAAAGGATATATGCACCCCTATGTTCATAGCAGCACAATCTACAATAGCCAGAATTTGGAAACAGCCTAGGTGCCCGTCAGCAGATGATTGGATCCAAAAAACTATGGTACATCTACACAATGGAATACTATGCTGCCATAAAGAAGAAGGAATTCTCATCATTTGCAGCAACCTGGATGGAATTGGAGAACATCATGCTGAGTGAAATAAGCCAATCAATGAAAGAGAAACACCACATGACCTCACTCATTTGTGGATAATAAAGAGCATTATAAACTGATGAACCAAAAGATAGATATAGAGACAGTAAAGCAACAAGCAGATTGTCAAATTACAGCGGGGAGGGGAGGAGGATCTGGGGGAGATAATAGATCAACCGAAGGACTTGTATACATGCATATAAGTACAACCAATGGACATAAAACTATGGGGAGGGAGGGGATATGGGGGAGGGAGGGAGGGGGGCAAAAAAAATCATTAAAATATGTAAAATAAATAAATTAATTAATTAAAAAAAATTAAAAAAATAAAATAAAATAAAATAAAATAAAAGTGAATAATGAGCCAAAACTGGTTTGGCTCAATGGGTAGAGCATCGGCCTGCAGACTGGAAGGTCCCAGGTTCGATTCCAGTCAAGGACATGTACCTTAGTTGTGGGCACATCCCCAGTAGGGGGTGTGCAAGAGGCAGCTGATCGATGATTCTCTCTCATCGATGTTTCTAATTCTCTATCCCTTTCTCTTCCTCTCTGTGAAAAATCAATAAAATATATTTAAAAAAAATAAAAGTGAATAATGAAACATTGAAATAAAATAATTAGGAACTTTTATAGATTCTTTCTAGATAGTCACCATTCTATACACACACACACACACAGACACACACACACACTTCCTTTAACATTTGCATCCTGGACCACATATACAAGAATTCATAAATTGTTAAAAGAAGCAGATGAGCCCTAGCTGGTTTGGCTCAGTGGATAGAGCATCAGCTTGTGGGTCCCAGGTTCGATTCCAGTCAAGGGCACATAACTGGATTGCGGGTTTGATCCCCACTGGGGGGGCGTGCAGGAGGTAGCCAATCAATGATTCTCTCTCTTCATTGATGTTACTATCTCTCTTTCCCTCTCCCTTTCCCTCTGAAATAAATAAAAATATTTTTAAAATAAAAATAAAATAAAAGAAGCAGATGATAACAACTGCATGTCCTTAAGTTGAACTCAAAGTGGCCAATTCCTAGAAGTCATAAGTCATGAATTTATTTATTTATTTATTTATTTATTTATTTATTTATTCTTCCTAATCATAGAAAATATGTCATTGTAATAACTTTGTTAAAAGATACTTTGAATTTATATTTAATATTATTTTCATTAGAGAAAATTCAATTTTGCTCTATCCACTGGATCTAACTTACTTTTGAGTCTCCTGAGGAACAATTAGAAATGCCAGAAATAACTTGTAATCTAAAAAAGCATTAAAAACTACTTCTGTCTGGGCCCTGACTGGCTAGCTCAGTTAGAGCATCATTCGGATACCTTCGATCCCTGGTCAGGGCACATACAAGAAATAACCAATGAGTGCATAAATAAGTGGAAACAGCAAAGTGATCTCTCCCTCTTCCTCTCTCTCTCCCTCTTCCTCTTCCTTTCCCTCTCCCTCTCCCTCTTCTTTTCTCTCCCTCTCTCTTTTCAATCAATGCATTTTTAAAAACTTCTTATTTCTGGAAATATAGATTCTCTCAATCTTATTTCTGTGTTTCCTATATGCTGAAAAATTACAGAAACAACCTTAATTTAAAAAAAAAAAAAAAAAAAAAAAAAAAGAAGGCCAGAAACACTGCCAAAACCGATTTGGCTCAGTGGATAGAGCATCAGCCTGCAGACTGAGGGGTCCCATGTTCGATTCCAGTCAAAGGCATGTACCTGGGTTGTGGGCACATCTCTCTCATCGATGTTTCTAACTCTCTATCCCTCTCCTTTCCTCTCTGTAAAAAAATCAATAAAATATATATTTTTTTAAAAAGGCCAGAAACACAAAACAACTATTATCTATCCTATATAATAAAAGCCTAATATGCTAAATGTCCAGTTGTCCAGTTGTCCATTCAACCAAAGCGTAATATGCTAATGATGTGCTAGACCCTTTCAACTGCTCCCTATGCCATGCACTGACCACCATGGGGCAGACAGTTGACTAGTCAACCAATCGCTATGATATGCACTGACCACCAGGGTGCAGACAGTAGACAGGTCAAGCAGTCGCTATGATGTGCACTGACCACCAGGGGGCAGACGCTCTGACCAGTAGGTTAGCTCGCTGCTTGGATCCAGCCAATTGGGAGTAAGCAAGACAGGTTGGACATGTCCTGGAGCCCTCCCGCAGTCCCTCCCTGGCTGGCCAACCTTCCGCATTCCTTCCTGGCCCCTGATCTTGCACCCGTGGAGTCCCTTGGCCTGGCCTGTGCTCTCTCACAATCCAGGACCCCTTGGGGGATGTTGGAGAGCCAGTTTTGGCCCGATCCCACTGGCCAGGCCACTGGTGCATGATTCTTTATATATATATATATAATAGCAAAGTGATCTGAATGATGGATCACCCGGAATTACCAGTATTACCAGTCACTATGACATGCACTGTGGTAGCCAACTGGCTCAATTAGGGCCCCAATCTTAACCTCCCATGGCCCCTCCCCCTGGCTGGCCCTGCCCCTGACTGCTCCCCCCCCCCACTGAAAATGGGGCAGGGCCAGCCAGCTAACCTCCCACAGCCCCTCCCCCTGGCCAGCCTCGCCCCCAGTTATCCCCCATTGGGGAGGACCCACAAGACCCCACCCATGCACAAATTATTATAATCTGGACTATATTATAATATAGTCCACATTATAGTAAAGCTATGTCAGCAAGTTTGAAACTTTCTACATGTCCCCCTTGCCCATTTGAAAATCTCCAGCCCTTAACCTTTTATTCTCCCACTCAGTAGTCTGGGTGATATTTGACTGCAGTGGATGAGGAAATATTGAATATGGCACACATAAGAAACAAAAATGTGAATTCAACTCAAGTTTGAAAACAGTATTATTTAGTATGTCCAAATGCCTATCAGGCTAGGTCCTATTACACATGTGCTAAAGGCATAAAAAAGGTGTTTACAATAATGTGTGAAGGATGCTAATTGATACCATTGTAATCAGCCAAGAAAAGGAGCAAAGGGAAGGCCAGATAATATAAGCCTTCCATTTAACACTCTCCAGGTCTGTTCCCCACAAATCCTGAAGGAAGGGATTACCCATGCATGTCAAACTTGTAGCCTGCAGGCCACATGTGGCCCACAATGAATATTTTTGCAGCCCAGCCAATATAACAGTATGTAAGAAACATTTTAATAAAAATTTCATAACTTAATTGTTACAATATCCTGTTATACATAATTATTAATAACGAACTACAATGTTCACTAATGACTAATTACTACAATTGTGTTGCATTCATTTCCCTCACATGTCTTATGCACAGGTGCACCAGTTCTCTCCACTAATACTTGCAGTGAATATTTTAGCAGCCTATTGCCACATCATTAGTCTTGGGCTGACTTGTTTGATGTGCACAACAGGAAAAATTTTGATTTTGAAAAACAAGAAAAATAGGTTTATTTGCATTACACTTATTAATTTGTGCAGTTATTCAGTGTCTGGTAAATTAGTGTTCAAGAAAAAAATATTTTTTATTAAAATGTTCTATTATTTTATGTTAAAAATTACTCATTTATTTCAGCCCTTTGTATTCAGCATGTCTATATCAAAATAAACCTATGTTTCTATGAAAATTGAAGCATTTTGTTTTTTTGCAGCCCACATAAACTTAACCCTTGTTTATTTGGCCTGTGTTAGGCTTTGAGTTTGACATGCTTGGACTAGACAAAGAAAGAATAAACTCATGCCCAGGAAGTAGAGAGGTTGCTTTCCTGTCAGTCATATCTGAGAGCAGGTCATTGGCCAGAATAGGCGTGGCCATTGCAAAGACACAAAATCTAAAATACATAAGCTCCTGAACAAAGAAGTCCTCCCCCTCTCCCTCTCTCTCTCTCTCTCTCTCTCTCTCTCTCTCTCTCTCTCTCTCTCTCTCTCTCTCTCTCTCTCTCTCTCTCTCTGCTTGCACCTGACTCCTGGCTTGTGGGGCTTTCATGCTCTGCACTCACCTACATGGCCCAAAGCTATGTGGACCCCACACACAGTGGACTAATGGACTTTAACCAGCCTAATGATACATCAAATTCAGCTTCAACATGGAACAAAAACTCTGGACACTGGCTTTGCTTTTAGTTCTGCTGAATCCAAAGCTGAACCTTTCCTAGGACTGATTTAAGGGAAATGGGACTTTGAACATTGAGGGGTATAACTTCATACAAATAAAAATAATTCATTCTCCCAAGCAAGTCTTAGAAAATTCTTTTTCTCAAGATATCGTAAGAAACCAACCCCCAAAACCCACTGGGGAAAGGGATCCCTCAGTCCAACTAGCAACAGAGAAATTCCACTTTTGCAATTCTCCAATAGCACTATCATTTATTCATATTTTTCACAAAGTACCTACTTTGGGATAGTTTTAAAAGTAGATATAAAAAGTTGGTTCATTGGAAAGATAAAGTTAATAAACTCCTGGCTAGACTGATCAGGAAAAAAATACAGAATATGAATTACTAATATCAAAAATGAGGGAATACCAGTACAGTCCTATAGACATTCAACGTATTAAGGAAACATGAACATTTGCCAGTAAATTCAGTAACTTAGGTGAAATGGACAAATTGCTAGGAAAACACAACTTACAAAAATTGACACAAGATGAGGTTAAAAACCTGAATAGCCAGCCATCAATCTATTAAAGGAATTAAATTGATTAGCAAATCTTTCCAACCTCTCTACTTCCTGGGCATGAGTTTATTCTTTCTTTGTCTAGTCCAAGCATGTGTTAATTCATCACTGCTTTGTATCAAGCCTATAAAAAAAGACAAAATATAGACTAAAAGCTCACTTTAATTGCCTTTAGTAAGATTACAAATTTCATTATAACTGATTAAAGTTACCAGTTTTATATATATATAAAAAAAAGGTAGGCTCATAGCCCATGCAGCATTGCTGTCTAGTACTGTGATCAGAAAGGGAACCATCCATAAATAAGTGATTAATATTATAGTAAATTAATCTCTAGGGAGTATTTCCCCAAGAATCTGCATCACATGCCCATGTTTTCAGCCTATCCCATTTAATTTTCACAACAATCCTGTCAAACCTATGTTGACAGATGCCGTTTATAAGTGAAGAGACAAAAAAAAATCAGTGAGGAGAGATTAAAAATGGCAGCAGAGTAAGGGGATGCTGCATGGACATGCTCCGAGGACCAAACTGGAATTACAACTAGAATACAGAAAAACTCCCTGAATAATCAACAGAAGACTCTGGAGAGAACCCTGATAACTGAGGACCAAAAGTGGAGACTGCATACAGACTGCTAGGAGGGACAGAGGTGTGAAGGGCTGGCCAGGTCCCCACAGACAGCAAGTGAAGTTCAGCTGGGGGGGATTGCCACTGAGAACTCTGGGGCCTAAACCCCAAGCTGCCCCTACTCCCATCAAAGAGCATCAGAACTGAGAAGGTTACCCAGATAACATCTGGCTGTGAAAAGCAACAGGTTTGCTATCAGCCAGGGAGAGACAGCAGGAAATGCATGCACCCTCCTGAAGGGCCAATGTACAAAATTCCCTGTTGAGCCAATCACCTTATGCTCCAGTAGAGGGAGGAAAGTGTGGACTAGAGCTGTGTGAGGAGAAGTCAGGATTAGGGGCCCTGGGGTTAGAGCTCAGAAGGCAGACACGTGGTTTCCTATGCTGAGTCATTCCCTCATGCTTTGGAGGTCATCTTTCTCACACAGACATTCGCTATACAGGTGACCTTACCTGGGAGGAAGACAGTTGATCCACTCTATTGGAAAATACCTTGCCCCACAATGCAGAGTTGCTCAGACCCAGTAAGAGACTACAACTAGCCTTTAGGCAGAAACAATTGCCCCACACTATAGAGAGAGAAAAACTTCTTACCACATCTGTGGATGATTGACTGAGGGCAAGTCAAGACAAAATCCTATCAGTCTGTAGAGAAAGATGGTCTCTTGAGGCTTTGAATCTTTGCCTGCTTTAATTAGTCAGAAACAGCATTTGACACTGTCTTGCACTACAGATTGAGAGTTGTATCAGATATACCTAACACATAGTCACAAACCCAAAAAGGCAGCCAAAATGAGGAGACAAAGGAACAACCCCTAAATGAAAGAATAAAAGAATTCCCCAGAAGAAGAGATAAATAAATGGAGATGAGAAATTTATCTGAAACAGAGTTCAGAATAATAATGGTACAGATGCTCAACAGCATGATAAAAGATAAAATAACCATGAAAACAGACATAAATAATGACAGCAAAAATAAAGAACACATTATAAGGAATATGCAGCACATTAGGGGAAGCTGAGAATCCAATCAGGGAATTAGAAGACAGAATTGAAAAAAAAATCACTCAATCAGAGAACCAAAAAGAAAAAAAAGAAAATTAAAAAACAGGAGGACAGTTTAAGTGAGCATGGGACAATATGAAACATAGCAATATTACAATAGCAAGTGTGTAAGAAGAGGCAGAAAGAGAGAAAGGAATAGAGAACATGTTTGAAGAAATAATGGCAGAAAATTTCCCTAACCTGGCAAAGGAAAAAGTCACACAAGTCTGGGAGGCACAGAGATCCCCAAGTAAGAAGAACCCAAATGAGCCCAATCAAATCATAATTAAAATGCCAAAAATTAAATACAAATTGTGAATCAAAAAGGCAGCAAGAGAAAAGCAAACTGTTGCCTACAAAGGAGCTCCCATAAGGTTGACACCTGATTTCTCATCAGAGACTCTATAGGCCAAAAGGGAATGGCATGAAGTACTCAAGGTAATAGAAAGCAAGATCTGAAACCAAGATTACTATCAATATATCCAGCAAGGCTATCATTCAAAATTATCATTCAAGGCTATCATTCAAGACTATCAGTCAAATAAAGAGCTTCCCTGACGACAACAACAAAAAAGAAAGGATAAAGGAACACATCAACACCAAGCCAACATTACAAGAAATGGTAAAGGGATTGTTATAAAGAGAAGAGGAAATATAGAGAAATATAGGCACACAGAATTAAAATGGCATTAAATAAGTGCCTATCAATAATAACCTAAATGTAAATATATTAAATGCTCAAATCAAAAGGCACATGGTAGCTGAATGGATTAAAAAACATGACCCAACTATATGGTGTCTACAAGAGACCCACCTCAGAACTAAAGATACACACAGGAAGAGAATGAAGGGATGGAAAAAAATTTTCCATGCAAATGAAAAAGACAAAAAAGCTGGAGTAGCAACACTCATATCCCACAATATAGATTTCCAATTAAGGCCATCATAAGAGACAACAAAGGACACTACATAGTACTAAAGGAATCAATCCAACAAAAGGATATAACCCTAGTAAACATATATGCACCCAATATAGAAGCACTATATATATACAAAACTTCTAGATTTAAGGAAGAGAATGACAACAATACAGTCATAGTAGGGGACTTTAACAACCCACTGACCTCAATGGATAGATATTTGTGACAAAAACAAGGAAACAGTGACTCTAAATGATACATTGGATTAGATGAATTTAATTAAAATTTATAAAACATCTCACCCCAAAGCTGCAAAATATACATTCCCCTCATGTGCACATGGATCATTCACAAAGATAGGCCACATATTAGGATACAAAACAAGTCTGTATAAGTTCAAGAAGACTGAAATTATATCCAGCATCTTCTCATATCACTGTGTAATGAGATTAGAAATCAACTACAATAAAAACAACCAAAAACATTCAAACACACTGAGGATAAATAGCATGGTATTAAACAACTAGAGGCCTGATACACAAAAATTCGTGCAAGAGTAGGCCTTCCTTCCTCCAGCTGCTGGCACCAGCTTCCCTCCGGCACCAAGGAACCAGGCTTCCCTCCTCTGGCCGCCCGCAGGCACCCAGGACCCCAGATGGCTTCCTCTGGGCTACCCACAGGCACTCAGGACCCCAACTGGTTTTCCTTAGGCCGCCCACAGGCACCCGGAACACAGACTGGCTCCCCCTGGGCCACTGCAGGCTCCCGGGACCAACTAGCTTCCCCACGACCATCCACAGCCATTCAGGACACAGGCTGGCTTCCCCTGGGCTCCCCACAGGCACCTGGGACCCTGGATGGCTTTCCCTGGGCTTCCCACAGTTACCCAGGACACAGGCTGGTTTCCACTGGGCTGCCGCAGGCACCCGGGACCTGGCTGTCTTCCATCTGGCCCCAGCTTTGTCAGAAAGGACATCCAGAATGATGTCCATAAGATGTCCAATATAATTAACATATTACCCTTTTATTATTATAGATGAATGGGTTACCAACAAGATCAAGAAAGAAATAAAAAACTTCATAAAAATAAGCAAAAAAAAGACCACAAATCTCTGGGACACAGAAAAATAAGTCCTGAAAGAGAAGTTCATAGTACTATAGGCCTACCTCAAAAAACAATAAAGATCAACATTAAACTACTGTGTTTAACCCTATATCTTAAAGAGCTAGACAGAGAAAAACAATAAAAGCCTAGAGTAAGTAGAAGGAAGGAAATAAAAAAGATTGGAGCAGAAATATATGACATAGAGACTAAAATAAAATTAAATTAAATTGAATTAAAAAAATCAATGAAACCAAGAGCTGGATCTTTGAAAGGATAAACAAAATTGATGAACTGTTAGCCAGACTCATTAAGAAACAAAGAGAGAGGACCCAAATAAATAAATTAAGAAATAAAGTGGAGTAGTAACCATTGACACCAGAGAAATACAAAGGATTATAAGAAAATACTATGACCAACTATATGCCAACAAGCAGGACAATGTGGATGAAATAGATAAATTCCTAGAAAAACACAATCTCACACTGAATAAAGAAGAATCAGAAAACACTGAATAGACTAATGAAAACTGATGAAATAGAAGCAGTATCAAACTCCCAGCAAACAAAAGCTCAGGTCCAACGGCTTCACAAGGGAATTTTAACAAACATTCAAAAAACACCTATATTCCTGCCAAAATCAGTTTGGATAGAGCTTCGGCCTGCGGACTCAAGGGTCCCGGGTTCAATTCCGGTCAAGGGCATGTACATTGGTTGCGGGCACATCTGCAGGAGGCAGCTGATCAATGTTACTCTCTCATTAATGTTTCTAACTTTCTATCCCTCTCCCTCCTCTGTAAAAAAATCAATAAAATATATTTTTTTAAAAACACCTATATTCCTCAAACTCTTCCAAAAAATCCAAGAGGAAGGTACATTTCCACCCCCTTTTTATGAGGCATGCATTATACAGTGGTGCCTCACACAACAAACTTAATTCGTTCTAGGGGCAAGTTTGTTATGCGAAAAGTTCGTTATGTGAAACGTGTTTCCCATAACAATACATGTTAAAAAAAATAATTCGTTCTGTAGCATAAAATATGCTAAGAGGACATAAAAAAAGATAAATTTTTTGTTATTATTTTTATTTAGATACATCTAAAAACATAATTTTTTAAAAAAAAAAAACACACATTTTTTTAATTTTAAGACAGACTAAGTAGAGTCTACCGAATCTTGCACATCTTCATCCATTTTCTGCTTTTTGGCCAATGGTTTCATGAAAAACCTGTCCAAAGTCGTTTTGTTTTTCTCTTTTCTCCAACATCTGCTGGAAATAACGGACAAGAGTATCGGAGTAAAGATCGTTGATCCTGTTTGCTTCAGCTGAATCCGGATAGTGGGCATTGGTAAACTCCTGAACTGCTTTCCATTTGACCAGGATGTTCTTGATGTCAGCAGTTGGGATTGGTTGATTGTTTGATTGTTGCTCCTCATTATCAGATGACGCTTCCCTTTGAGCATTGTCCTGTTGCTGGACCAGAAGTGCTTGGAGCTCTTCAGTTGTCAGCTCTTCTTCGTGTTCCTCAATAAGCTCCTCTACATCCTCTTCCTCTACCTCTAATTCCAACCTTTGGGCCACTGTGATGATGTCCTTCACCACTTCTGTGTCATCAACTACTGCTTCTTCCTGGGTCCACGAAGGCACAAGCATCTTCCAAGCAGAAATGAGGGTCCTTTGTGACACTTCTTCCCAGGCCTTCTGTATAAGTCGTATTGCCATAAGGACATCAAATTTCTCCTTCCAAAACTTTCGGACAGTCATATTGTCTCCACCAAACTCGCATTCTTCAAACACCTTATTAAAGAGGGCTCTAGTGTAGAGTTTTTTAAAGTTCGCAATAACTTGCTGATCCATTGGCTGAAGAATGGATGTGGTGTTTGGTGGCAAATACTGCACCTTGATAAAAGGATAATTTTCCTGCAATATTTCCTCTAGGTCTTTTGGGTGAGAAGGGGCATTGTCAAGTATCAGAAGGGCTTTGAGCGGCAGTTCTTTTTCCAGCAAGAATTTCTTCACGGCAGGAGCAAAGGTTTCCAGAATCCATTCGTTGAAGATAACTTGGGTCACCCAGGCTTTTTGATTGGACTTCCAATGGACAGGCAGTTTGGACTTAATAACGTTATTTTTCTTGAAAATTCTTGGATTTTCAGAGTGATAAACCAATAGAGGTTTGATCTTGAGGTCTCCGCTGGCATTAGACGAAAACATAAGGGTAAGTCTGTCCTTCATGGCTTTGTGTCCTGGCAATTTCTTCTCCTCTTTTGTAATGAAGGTTCTGCTAGGCATTCTTTTCCAGAAAAGACCCGTTTCATCGGCATTGAACACTTGTTGTGGGCAGTATCCTTCATCCTTAATACATTTTTGAAAGTTAATAGAGAACTTTTCTGCTTCTTTCTTGTCAGCACTGCCAGCCTCACCATGCATAGTAACGCTGTGGATTCCACACCTTTTCTTAAATCTAAAAAACCACCCCCTGCTGGCTTTGAATTCTTCTTCATTATCTTGATTGCTGCTACTTCCAGGGACGTTTTTCTTTAGATCGTCATAAATTCTCTTGGCTTTGTGACAGATAATATCTTGGGTTGTTACGTCACCTTTCACCTGCCTGTCCTTAATCCAAATCGCTAATAGCCTCTCCATTTCCTCGTGGATTGAAGACCTATGTTTTTCATGAAATAGTTTTGATACTCCTTTGGCTACTTTGGCTGATTTGATTGCATCCTTATTTGTCAAAATGGTGAAAATGGTGGTCTTGCTAAGGCCAAACTCTTTGACGAGGTCACACTGTTTTACCCCACATTCACTCCTTCTAATTATTTCCTGTTTCATTTCAACAGAAATCACCTTCCTGCTTTTTTTAGAAGCCATGATATAAAAAAAATATTGAGTTTAACTTAAAAGGACGACTGCCGTGATACATGCGTGATTTAATTCGTAATGAAGAACGATTGCCGTGATACGTGCTTAAGTTAAGCGCAGTGACTAACGACTGCCTGCAGTGCCTGCGCGGAAGGATGCAATACATCGGCAGCGATCGTGGAAGCTCGGGCGAAGCAGTCGTGGAAGCTCGGGCAAAGCGGTCGTGGAAGCTCGGGCAAAGCGGTCGTGGAAGCTCAGGCGACTTCGTTGTGTGAAACGAAGTTCGTTGTATGAATCATGAAATGAAGTTCGTTGTGTGCAGCGTTCGCTGTGCGAGGCGTTCTTTATGCGAGGCACCACTGTACTAATGCCAACACCAGATAAAGAGACTACAAAGAAAGAGAATTACAGGCCAATATCCCTGATGAACATAGATGCTAAAATCCTCAACAAAACGTTAGCAAATTGCATCCAGGAATACATCAAAAACATCATACATCATGATCAAGTGGGATTTATTCCAGGGATGCAATGTTGGCACAATATTTGCAAATCAATAAATCTGATAAATTACATAAACAAATTGAAAGACAAAAATCACATGATCATACCAATAGATGCAAAAAATAAAAAGCAGCCAGAGAGAGACAGAAAGTTACATACAAAAGAATCCTCTTTCTATTTACCTAATGCTAAAATTTCACCCTACTTACATAGCTAATTTCCAATCCCCTGTGACAAGTCCATACACACTAATCTCTTTGCTGTCTTAACTATAAAAAAAATTGTTTTTCTCTCAGTCCTTTTGTTGTTGTTTGTTTAGATGTTGATTGTATTGAATTTTTATGCATTTTGTGACATTGTTTTGCTTATCCTTTTTTTTTTTTTTTTTGGTTTGGTATTTTTTTTTATCTGCTTTGTTTTTTTGCTTGTGTTTTCCCTTACCTCGCTTGATATTAGTTGGTGTTGTGGTTTAAATTAATGTCCAGGTTATTGTTGCTGGCATTTGCTGGGATTAGTGGTTGTTCTATTGGAATTTTCTCCCCATATATATAGTTTGTTCCCCTTTTCTCTCATTGTCTCTCTTATTCGCCCCCCCCCCCCCGCACCCCATTTCCCAATTTCATTTTCACACTCCTTTTTTTCTCTTTTCTTTTTACTCTTCTTCTTTCTCTCCTGTCCCTTAATATGCCTTTCTCTGGTGGTCACCTTCATTAGAGGTTATTAATATTAAGAATACATTTCTGTTCAGTGCCTTGTGTGTTGTACCAGGTTGTGTTACATTCTGTGTCTTTAAATCAATGAAGGAGAGAATTACATAACACCATGGGGAGACAAAGAAACAGCCAACATATGAAAGAAAAGCAGGCATCACCAGAAAAGTAAACGAGTTAGAGGCAAGCAACCTATCAGAGCAAAAAATCGTCATAAGATGGCTAAAAAAAAAGACAAATTGGACAATATGAGTAAGAACCAAGAGGAAATGAAGAATAACAAAGAAGAAATGAAAAATAAAATTGCTGTTGGAAAGAACACAATAGAAAGCATCAAGACTAGACAAGAAGAAGCAGAGGAGCGCATCAGTGAGCTAGAAGACAAGATGGAAAAAATACCCAAGTAGAGCAGCTCCTAAAAAAAAAAAAAAAAAAAAAAATTGAAAAGCAGGAGGAGAGCCTAAAGGAACTTTGGGACAGCACGAAACAAAACAATATTTGCATAATAGGGATTTCTGAAGGAAAGGATTCTGAGCAAGGAATAGAAAATCTGTTTCAAGAAACAATGACAGAAAACTTTCCTGATATAGGGAAGAAAACCCCCACACAAATCCAACAAGCTCACACAGTCCCAAGCAATATGAACCCCAAAAGACCAATGCCAATGCACATTATAATTAAACTGGCAAACACCAATGACAAAGTAATAATCTTAAAAGCAGCCAGAGAGAGACAGAAAGTTACATATAAAGGAACCCCCTTCAGACTAACAATTGATTTCTCAACAGAAACTCATCAGGCCAGAAGGGAATGGAATGAAATATACAAAGTCAGGCAAAAGAAGGGTCTGAATCCAAGAATACTGAACCCAGCAAGGCTATCAATCAAAAATTGAATGTGAAATCAGGAGCTTCACAGACAAAAAAAAAAAAGAATAAGGGAATTTATCACCACCAAAACAGCAATGCAACAAATGCTAGAGTCTGCTGTAAAAAAAAAAAAAAAAAAAAAAAAAAAAAAGAAAAGAAAGAAAGAAAAAGAAATAGGAAGCAAAGAACGAACACAAAGGTACAGAATAAAAATGGAGATAAATAAGTACCAATAAATAATAACTTTAAATGTAAATGGATTAAATGCCACAATTAAAAGTCATAGGGTAACTGACTGGATAATAAAACAAGATCCAGATATCTGCTGTCTACAAGAAACCCACTTCAGAAAAAAGACACAAACAGACTGAGGGTGAAGGGATGGAAAAAGGTTTTCCAGGCAAATGGAAATGAAAAAAAGGCTGGGGTAGCAATACTGAAATCTGAAAAATTAGATAGAAAAGTGAAGGACATAAAAAGAGATAAGGAAGGCCACTTCACAATACTAAAGAAAGCAATACAACAAGAAGAAATAACTCTGATAAATATATATACACCTAATACAGGAGCACCCAAATACATAATAAAACTCCTGGAGGATATCAAGGGAGAGATTAACATCAATACAAGCATAGTAGGAGATTTTAATACCCCACTGTCACCATTGGACAAATCCTCTAAACAAAAAATCAGCAAAGAAACATCAATCCTAAATGACTCACTGGACCAGATGGAATTAATTGACATCTTTAGAACATTTCACCCAAAAGCCACAGAATATACATTATTCTCAAGTGCACATGGGTCATTTTTAAAGATAGACCACATGTTGGAACATAGGCAAAGTCTCTTCAAATTCAAGAAGATAGAAATCATATCAAGCATCTTCTCAGATCACAGTGGCATAAAACTGGAAATCAACTACAATAAAAACAATCCAAAGAAATCAAACATATGGAGACTAAACAGCATGCTATTAAACAATGACTGGGTCACCACAGAGATCAAGGAAAAAAAAAACACATCATGGCAATAAATGACAATGAAAACACAACAATCCAAAATTGATGGGACATAGCAAAAGCAGTCTTGAGAGGGAAGTTCATAGATCTACAAATAACCCTACAACTCAAAGAGTTATAAAAAGAGCAACAAGAAAAGCCCAGCATAAGCAGAAGGAAGGAAACAATAAAGATCTGAGCAGAGCTAAATGACATGGAGACCAAAGAAACAATACAAAACATCAACAAAACCAAGAGCTGGTTCTTTGAAAGGATAAACAAGATTGATGAAACTCTAGCCAAGCTCACCAAGAAACAAAGAGAGAGGACCCAAATAAACAAAATCAAAAATGAAAGAGGTGAAATAACAACAGACTCCGCCAAAATACAAAGGATTATTACAAAATACTACAAAAAAAAACTCTATTCCAACAAACTGGACAGCCTGGAGTAAATTGACATATTCCTAGAAAAATATAATCTTCCAAAACTCAATAAGGAAGAATCTAAACAGCTTAAAAGGCCAGTAACTATGGAAGAAATTGAAGCAATCATCAAAAGCTTTCGGAAACAAAAGCCCGGGGCCAGATGGCTTCACAGGAGAGTTTTACCAAACATTCAAGGAAGAAATAAAACCTATCCTCCTCAGACTATTCCAAAAAATTCAAGAGGAAGGAACACTTCCAAACTCCTTCTATGAAGCCAGCATCACCCTAATACTAAAACCAGATAAAGACAACACAATGAAAAAGAATTACAGGCCAATATCCCTCATGAACATAGATGCCAATATCCTCAACAAAATTCTACCAAATTGGCTCCAGCAGTACGTCGGAAAGATCATAAACCATTAACAAGTAGGATTTTCCCAGAAATGCAAGAATGGTACAATACCTGAAAATCAATAAACGTGATATATCACATGAACAAATTGCGAGAAAAAAATCAGTTATATCAATTGATGCAGAAAAAGGATTTGACAAAATCCAACCCCCTTTATTGATAAAAACTTTCAACAAGGTGGGAATAGAAAGATTATACCTCAACATAATAAAAGCCATGTATGATAAACCCACAGCTAACACCATACTCAATGGGCAAAAACTAAAACCATTTCCCCTAAGAACAGGAACAAGACAGGGGTGCCCACTTTCACTATTCCTCTTTAACATAGTACTGGAAGTACTTGCTATTGTTATCAGACAGTAAGAAGAAATAAAAGGTATCCACATTGAAAAAGAAGTAAAGCTGTCCTTATATGCAGATGGAATGATATTGTACAGAAAAAAAAAAACGGAAAGACTCCATCAAAAAACTAATAGACTTAATAAATGAATTTGGCAATGAAGCAAGTTACAAAATTAATACCAAGAAATCTATGATCTTTCTATACACCAATAGTGAACTTACAGAAAGAGAGACTAAAAAAGCAATCACATGTATCATCACACCAAAAAAAATTAAGATACCTAGGAATAAATTTAACTAAATATGTAAAAGACCTATATGCGGAAAACTACAGGATACTGAAAAAAAAGATAGAGGAAGACGTAAACAGATGGAAGAACATACCATGTTCATGGATTGGTAGAATCAACATCATTAAAATGCCCATACTACCCAAAGCAATTCATAAACAGCCTAGGTGTCAGTCAGCAAATGACTGGATCAGAAAACTATGGTACATCTACACAATGGAATACTATGCTGACATAAAAAAACAAGGAATTCTTACCATTTGCAGCAACCTGGATGGAACTGGAAAACATTATGCTAAGTGAAGTAAGTCAGTTAATGAAAGAAAAATACCACATGATCTAACTCATTTATGGATAACAAAGATCATTATAAACTGTTGAACAAAAAGATATAGAGACAGCAAAGCATCAAACAGAATGTCAAATTACAGCAGGAAGTTTAGGGAGATGTGGGGGAGATAAGAGATCAACTGAAGGACTTGTATGCATGCATATAAGCATAAACAATGGAAGCAAGACTCTGGGGGGATGAGGGCATGTATGGGAGTGGGATGGGGGAGGAATGGTAAGGTATGTACACATATAATACCTTAATTAAAAAATGAGAGGGAAAAAAATGTATGGTTAAGAATTTTAAGAAGGGCCCAGACTGCTGCCTGTAATGCACATGTCTCTTGGCGAATCAGGGGCCCCGAGCTTATGGCTGAGGATGAGAAAAAGAAATTCCAGGCCTAGGAAATACATTCTCCCAAAATAATCCAAGAATGCTGAGATTTGGCAGCTGGAGGGGTGGGGGGAGGGGGCAGTGCCCTGAACCAGGGACAGAAGACATAAATTTTAGTATTGTGCATGCCGGTATGAGAGTGTTTGTTGTTGTTTTATGTCTCTTTGTTGTTTAATTTGTTTAAAGGTAGGTCAAGTCCTGCTTTGGGGGAATCCCAGTTGTCTGTGGTGAGGCTGAACATGTGACAGAGATTGTAGGACATCCCAGGAGCTGTCAATAATCCTAATTCTTAGGGACTCATCTTGCTCTTTCTTTCATGGTATTATCCCACCTGAAACTCTTCGCTAGTGAGATTTCAAGAATTTAACTGAAGACAGCTTTGTGACATCTCAAGGGCCCTGAGGTGATGCAAAGATTTATTCTTTCTCCCTAAAAAGGAATATGTTTTAACTAAAATAGACCAACTCAATATACCCTGTTTCCCCCAAAATAAGACAGTGTCTTATATTAATTAATTTTTGCTCCCAAAGATGCGCTAGGTCTTATTTTCAGGGGATGTCTTATTTTTCCATGAAGAATACGGTACACATTTATTGTTAAATGAAAATAAAGGAAATTTATTGCCTGTATACAGTACGGTAGTACGGTAGTTGTCAACACAAACCAGATAAACTGTGAATCCTACAGTATCAAGAATATACTCATTTATTCAATGACAATCATGTCATCATCTTTGGAACATCATCATAACGATCTAATTCCTGAATTTCCTGGTGAATTTCTTGTGACTCCATTTCTTTCAGAATCAGTGGACCAAATCTCTCATGTTTAGCCTGGGGGGGGGGCTTATTTTCAGGGGGGATGCCTTATATTTCACTCAGAAGGAAACCTGTAAGTAGGTCTTATTTTCGGAGGATGTCTTATTTTGGGGGAAACACAGTACTTGAAATTACATAAGGAAGTAAGCTATGCAGGCTGGGTTGAGTAACAAGATAATTGCTTCCACAATAATGGGCGGTTCTTAAAAGAGAATAGAGCACATTCTGAGGGTGGTCCCTGGTCCCGGGGGCATACGACTGCCAGCCAGATTAGCATGTCCTTTCCTTGAACAGAAAGGGCAATCATGGTTATTGGTCAAGAAAATGCTTTAGATAATAACTGGCTTTAAAAATCTCAAATTTGTTTTTTTTTCTGAGACAAAATGTCAACCGAACAGATGGACATGTTCTGAACCTAGTCCCAGAGCAGATAGAAGGAGCTCCTGTGAGCCACTCAGGGAGTGTTAGTTGGCAATCTAAGGGATAGCAGAACTCTAAGAGAAGGTAAGGGTCTGCTGGACAGGATTTCCTGACCAAGCAGCCCACACTGCGGCAGAGACCTCTCCCAGAGCTACGGGCTCAGAGGGAAAACTACGCCATCTTACAAAGAAAAGAGGATCTTATCTGAGGCCTGAAAAACCCACAACTGAGGAGACCACCAAACAGCTGTGACGCCCTAATTGGAGCAAACACATGGATTGAAGGGAATTCTTCAATCCCCTACGGAAAGGTCAGAGTTTGCCGGGGATAACAAAAGGGATTTGGGTCCCCTCTGTGGCGGCGGCAGCGGCTGCAGCGGCTGCACGGCCAGAGCCACACATACAAGTGACGGTGGCTGCAGAGAGGATCGTGCACTGCAAGACCCAGTGCTGGGTTTGGTGTGATCTTCCCAAAAAACGGGACTTTTATATTATAAAATGCCAAGGGACGCGGGACAAATTGTTAAGAATTGGGACTGTCCCGCCAAAAGAAGAACATCTGGACACCTTGACACAGACCCATCCTGCACCTCATCCCCTTCACCCCCTTTCTTCTGAGTACTAGGGAAGGACTGCCCAGTTTGGCATATCCTGGGAGACTGCAGGGGGAAATTGCCTTCCTGGAAACAGGGGATCAGAGTAAGAAGAGACCATGTGGGAGCCAGCACCCAGGCAGCCTACCTCAACAAACCATAGAGAGTGCCATAAAGAAAGAAGACTACAGCCAAGAAGACTAGGAAGTAAATCCAGAAACACTGCCACCTAGGGGCTGAAATACAAACTTTTTTTCCATTTTTCTTTTTTGAAATAAATCTTTATTGTTCATATTATTACAAAAGTTCCTCATTTTTCCCCCTCCACCAGGTTCCCACCCCCCCCCTTTCTTCACCCCCCACTGTCCTCATCGATAGGTGCACAGTTTATGTTCCGTCTCTTCCCTCAACCCCCCACTCCCCTTTTCCCTAAAAATCATCAGTTCACTCCCCTTCGATACCTCTGATTCTATTATATTCACCAGTTAATATTGCTCATCAGGTTTTTTAATTCTCTTGGTTTTTAGATTCATTTGTTGACAGTTACATATTTCTTGTTCATAATTTTTATCTTTATTTTTTTCCTCTTCCTAAAGAACCCCCTTCAACAATTCATATAATTCTGGTTTGGCGGTGATGAACTCCTTTAGCGTTTTTTTATTTGTGAAGCTCTTTATCTGGCCTTCGATTCCGAGTGATAGCTTTGCTGGGTAGAATATTTTTGGCTATAGGTTCTTGCTATTCATCACCTTGAATATTTCGTGCCATTCCCATCTGGCCTGCATGGTTTCTGTTGAGAAATCAGCTGACAATCATATGGGTGCTCCTTTATAGGTAACTACCTGCTTTTCTCTTGCTGCTTTTAATATTCTCTCTTTGTCTTTTGCTCTTGGAATTTTAATTATGATGTGTCTTGGTGTGGTCCTCTTTGGATTCCTTTTGTTTGGGGTTCTGTGTGCTTCCTGGACTTGTAAGTCTATTTCTTTCCCCAGGTGGGGGAAGTTTTCTGTCACTATTTCTTTCAATATGTTTTTGGTATCTTGCTCTCTCTCATCTTCTGGGACCCTCATAATTCTGATGTTGGTTCGCTTGAAGTTGTCCCAGAGGTTTCTTACACTATCTTCAACTTTCTGGATTCTCTTGTCTTCTTGCTTCTGCGGAGGAGTGTCCTCTGGCTCTTTGTGTTCCAAATCTTTGACTTGATTCTTGCAATCTTCCATTCTGTTTTTAGGGCTCTGTATAATATTTTTTATTTCAGAGAATATATTCTTTATTTCTAGTTGATCATTTATTATTTCTATTGGGTCGGCAACTAAGTAATTGCGGATTTTTTAAAGAAAATCAAAGACAATTTTTTCATGGAACTAAATAACTTTATTCTGTAATGTATTGCCCATTTTGATCAATGACCTTTTGCCATCTTTCAGGCAGCATCATAATCCCACGTTCAAAAAACTTCTGGTTTTTATTAGCAAAAAACTGAATCAGGTACGATTTGACATCATCATCATTGAAATTTTTACCATTCAAGGAGTTTTGTAAAGATCGAAACAAAAAGTAATCAGATGGTGCAAGGTCAGGACTATATGGTGGATGTGGCAAAACATCCCAACCAAGCTCCATTAATTTTTTCTGAGTGACCAAAGATGTGTGTGGCCTTGCATTGTCATGATGGAATACAACACCTTTTCGATTTGTCAATTCGGGCCGCTTTTCTTCAACTGCATTGTTTAATTTCGTTAGTTGTTCAATGTAGACATCAGAATTGATCGTTCGGTTGGGTGGTAAGAGTTCAAAGTAGACAATTCCTTTGTAATCCCACCAAACTGATAACAAAACCTTCTTTTGATGAATATCAGCTTTTGATGTTGTTTGAGTTGGTTCACCTGGCCTGCTCCACGATCTTTTCCGCTTGATATTGTTGTAAACAACCCATTTTTCATCGCCAGTTATCAGTCGTTTTAAAAATGGATCATTTTCATTACGTTTCTTTAGCAAATCGCAGCTGCTAATGCGTTGCGTTAACTGTGATTCTTTCAGGTCGTGAGGAACCCATGTATCGAGTTTTTGAACATAGCCAAGTTGTTTTAAGTGATTTTCAATGCATGTATGTGATACATGAAGCTTCTCTGCAATCTCACGTGTTGTACTGTGACAGTCTGAATTGATTATTGCTTTGATTAGGGCGTCATCAACTTCAACTGGACGACCAGAGCGTTTTTCATCTTTGAGTGAAAAATCACCAGAACAAAATTTGGCAAACCAATTTTGACACTGCCGTTCTTTTAAGGCTTCGTCACCATAAACAGCACATAACTTTTTATGAGCTTGCGATGCGTTTTTCCCTTTGCGGAAATAAAAAAGCAAAATATGACGAAAATGTTCCTTTTGATTTTCCATTTTTCAACGAACACCAAACGAAAACTACAAAACAGATCAAAAAACTTTTTTTACTGATTAACAGCTGAATAGCCAACTATCAAATAACAAAATGTGTTTTACATTTGTACTACATCTGCAAACCTAAAAATTCAACTGAAGCCATATATGTGTGAAACCCGCAATTACTTAGTTGCCTACCCAATAGTTGATCCCTTTTCATATCTTCATAGGTCTTGTTTATTTTATCGGCCTTTTCTAGGAGATTCTTGAAAAACCTTATAAGCGTGGTTTTGAACTCTATATCCAGTCACTTTTTTTGTCCTCCATTTCTTTCGTTTGTGATCTGTTTCACTGTCTCAGCATTTTCGCTGCTTCCCTGAGTTGGTAGGCTGGGAGGATCAGCTGTATCTATGCCAGGAGACAGCCTTATTCGACTAGATTTGGAAAACTGCAAGAGCCTCAGTATTCAGCTTGGATGGGGCAGAGTTTCAGGGTGGAGCCTACAGCCTTGGCTTCCTGTTAGCCCTGCCCTATGAGGTTTCTGAGTCTCAGTGTTCCTCGTGTCCTTTGGTACTCGCTGCAAGCACCTCTGAGAGAAAGGTGCCCTAGAGTTTCGCCCACTACCAGACAGTCTAGTGTCTCCCCCAATGAGCTTGCAACTGGGGTTCAGTGCAATTGGAAGAGGGGTTAAGAGCAGTCTGGAGCTTATGTCTCCTTCCCACTTGGGCAATCCAATCAACAGTCTGTCCTCTGTTCGAAATATGCGGGACTCGGGGACTCTGCCTTTCGCTGCTCCCCTGAGCTTCTGCCTTACAGCCCAGATTCCCTCTGTATGATCCTGGGGCATGAGGGTGTCTCCCAGAACTGGGGTTCAGTGCAGTTGGAACTGGGGCTCAGCACAGTCTGAAGGTTTTGTCTCCTTCCCGCTAGGGAATGCCAGCCAGGCACTCAGCCTCTCCTCCTCTCCGGCTCCATCCTCTCCATGCACGCAACGTGACTCCGTATCTTAGGCTTTTACAGCTCCTCTGATTTTCCTTCTGGATTTCTCTTTCCTTCTCGTTGTAGAATTTCCAGTCAGTCAACTTTCCTGTAGTTCTGCATAATGTCCACTTTATATTGTAGTTGTATTTTTTGAAATTGTTGTGTGAGGCTGCAGTTAGGAGTTTACTTATGCTGCCATCTTGGTTTCTCTTTTTCTTTTCTTTCTTTTTTTTATTACTTTTAATTAATCAAAAATAAAAGGACACAAATACTAAGAAATAGCCAACTTCAAATCAAGGACTAGCTTACAAAACTGAGGTGCAGTGGAACGCAGGAAACTGCAATACTATCTGGACCAAATAGAATAACAGAGGAAGTGAATGACCAATACTGCTCATTATTATGCTATAATAAATTTTCTATTTTTTATTTTATATTCATTTTTTATATTTTTTATTTTATTTTCATTTTTTACATCTTTTACTTAAGAAACAAATTTTTTCTTTTTTCCTCACTTGATATTACCTTTACAATGATCACATTTTATAGTTTCAATCATCATTATTACTACAGCTATTTTGCATTTTATTTCCTTTTTCTTTTTTTAAGTACCATTTTATTTTTCTTTATTTTACATTAGGATTAGACTTCGTCATTCTATTTTAATATCTACTATAGCATCGTTCAACCCTATCTCAACTCGACCTTTAAGCCATCACTCTCTTCCTAACCTTTACCCTTTTCATCTCCTGTTTATCTTAACCCTTTCCTGCTTTAGTTTTTCCCTATTCTTTCTGTATACCTCCCGCTAAAATTCTCACCATACTTATAGATCTAATTTCGAACTTCTTGCTCCAAGTGCATAAATACCACTCTCTTCGCTATATTAACTATTAAAAAAAAAAACTGTTTTCCTCTCTATCCTTTTGTTATTGTTTGCATGAATGTTGATTATATTGAATTTTTATGCTTTTTAATGAGATTGATATGCTTATTCTTTTGTTGTTATGGTTGCTTAGTATTTTTTAATTGCTTTGTATTTGTTTTCTACTTCTGTTTATCCTAGCCTTGCTTAAAAATAGTGGGTATTGTAGTTTGTTTTAATCACCCAGTATTCTTGCTGGCATTTGCTGGGAACAGTGGTTGTTCTATTGGAATTTTCTCCCCATATATATAGTTTGTTCCCCTTTTCTCTCTTAGTCTGCTACTTCTCTCTCTCTCTCCACTTTAATTTCAACACTACTTTTTTTTACTATCTATTTATCCCCCCCCTTTTTTTTTTCTTCTTTCTCCCCTATCCCCAAAATTGCCTTTCTCTAGTAGTCACCTTTATTAGAGGTCATTGACATCGCAAATACATTCCTGTTCAGTGCCTTTTGTGTTGTACCTGGTACTGTTGTATTTTGTGCCTTTAAATCAACACTGGAGAAAGAGAACTACATAACCATAACCAGACAAACTGAAAAAAAGAGACCATGGAGAGACAAAGAAATAGCCCGCACATGAAAGAAAAGAAGGCATCACCAGAAAAGGAAGTAAACAAGTTAGAGGCAAGCAACCTACCAGAGCAAGAATTCGGAGTAATGATTATAAGATGGCTAAAAAGAATGGAAGACAAATTTGACAATATGAGTAAGAACTAAAACGAAATGAAGAAGAAGCAAGAAGAAATGAAGAAGTACCAAAAGGAAATGAAGATGAACCAAGAAAAAATGAAAAATGGCATCACTACTATGAAGAACTCAATAGAAAGCATCACGAGTAGACTAGAAGAAACAGAGGACCACATCAGTGAGCTAGAAGACAAGACGGAAAAAAAATACTCAATTAGAGCATCTTCTAGAAAAAAAATTAAAAAGCTGGAGGAGAGCCTACGGAAGCTTTGGGACAATACAAAACAAAACAATATTAGAATAATAGGATTCCAGAAGGAAAGGAAACTGAGGAAGACATGGAAAACGTATTTCAAGAAATAATGACAGAAAACGTTCCTGAGATAGAGAAAAAAAACCACACAAATCCAAGATGCTTGCAGAGTTCCAAGCAAAATGAATCCCAAAAGACAGATGCCAAAGCACATTATAATTAAATTGGCAAAAAACCAACAACAAATTAAGAATCTTAAAAGTAGCCAGAGATAGACAGAAAGTTACATATAAAGGAACCCCCATCAGAATAGCTACTGATTTCTCAACAGAAACTCATCAGGACAGAAGGGAAAGGAATGAAATATACAAAGTCATGCAAAGGAAGGGTCTGAATCCAAGAATACTGTACCAGCAAGGCTATCAATCAAAATTGAAGGTGAATTCAGGAACTTCACAGACAAAAACAGACTAAGGGAATTTATCTCCACCAAACCAGCAATGCAAGAAATGCTAAAGGGTCTACTGTAAAAATAAATAGGAAGCGAAGAAGGAACACAAAAATAGCGACAAATAAGGACCTATCAATAATAACTTTAAACATAAATGGATTAAATGCCCTAATCAAAGACATAGAGTAATGTATTGGATAAGAAAATAAGACCCATATATCTGCTGTCTACAAGAAACCCACTTCAGGGGGAAAAAACACACACACAGACTGAGGGTGGAGGGATGGAAAAATGATTTCCAGGCGAATGGAAATCGAAAAAAGAGTCTGGGGTAGAAATAATTATATCTGACAAATTAGATCTCAAAGTGAAGGACATAACAAGAGGTAATGAAGGTCACTTCAAAATACTAAAGGGACCAAACCAACAAAAAGAAATAACCCTGGTAAACATATATGCACCCAATACAGGAGCACCCCAATATATAAAAAAACTGCTGGAGGACATTAAGGGAGAGATTAATAGCAATACAATCATAGTAGGACATTTTAATACCCCACTATCACCTTTGGTCAAATAATCTAAACAAAAAATCAGCAAAGAAACATCAAATCAAAATATCTGACTGGACCAGATGGAATTAATTGACATCTTCAGAACATTTCACCCCAAAGCCATGGAATATACATTCTTCTCAAATGCACATGGGTCATTTTCAAACATAGACTAAATGTTGGGACATAAGCAAAGTCTCTTCAAATTCAGGAAGATAGAAATCATATCAAGCATCTTCTCAGATCATAGAGGCATAAAACTAGAAATCAACTACAATAACAATAATCCAAAGAAATCAAACACATGAAGTCGAAACAGTATGCTATTAAACAAAGACTGGGTTACCAGAGAAATCAAGGAAGAAATAAAAAAAACATCCTGGCAACAAATAGCAATGAAAACACAACAATACAAAATCGGTACGACAAGCAAAAGCAGTCTTGAGATGGAAGTTCATAGATCTACAATTCTACTGCAAAAAAAAACAAGAAAAAATGGTAATAAATTATCTAACTCTACAACTCAAAGACTTAGAAAGAGAGCAACAAGAAAAGCCCAGTGTAAGCAGAAGGAAGGAAATAATAAAAATCACAGTGGAGATAAACAACATAGAGACCAAAGAAACAATACAAAAGATCAACAAAACTAATAGCTGGATCTTTGAAAAGATAAACAAGATTGATGAACCTCTAGCCAGGCTAACCAAGAAACAAAGAGAGAGGACCCAAATAAATAAAACCGGAAATGAAAGAGGTGAAATAACAACAGACCCCACTGAAATACAAAGGATTGTTACAAAATACTGAGAACAGCTCTATTTCAACAAACTGGATAACCTGGAGAAAATGAACAGATTCCTAGAAAAATACAACCTTCCAAAACTCAATCAGGAAGAATCTAAAAATATCAATAGACCAGTGACTTTGGAAGAAATTGAAACAGTCATCAAAAAGCTCCAGCAAAAAAAGCCCGGGGCCAGATGGCTTCACAGTAGAGTTCTACCAAACATTCAAGGAAGAAATAAAATCTATCCTCCTTAGACTATTCCAAAAAATTCAAGAGGAAGGAACACTTCCAAACGCCTTCTATGAAGCCAGCATCACCCTAATACCAAAACCAGATAAAGACAACTCAATGAAAGAGAATTACAGGCCAATATCCCTCATGAACATAGATGCCAAAATCCTCAACAAAATTCTAGCAAATCGACTCCAGCAGTACATCAGAAAGATCATACACCATGACCAAGTAGGATTTATTCCGGAAATGCAAGATGGTACAATATCCTCAAATAAGTAAACTTGATACATCACATAAACAAATTGAGAGATAAAAATCATATAGTCATATCAATCGATGCAGAAAAAGCATTTGATAAAATCCAACACCCTTTCCTGATTTAAACTCTCAACAAGGTGGGAATAAAAGGATCATTCCTCAACATAAAAAAAGCTATATATGATAAACCCACAGCCAACATCATACTCAATGGGCAAAAACTAAAACCATTTCCTCTAAGAACAGGAAAAAGACTCCTGTTTGACATAGTACTCTAAGTACTAGACATTACAATTAGACAAGAAGAAGCAATAAAAGACATCCAAATTGGAAAAGAAGAAGTAAAGTTATCCTTATTTGCAGACGACATGATATTGTACATCAAAAACCCAAAAGACTCTATCAAAAAACTAATTGACTTAATACATGAATTTGACAATGTAGCAGGATACAAAACTTATGCCAAGAAATCTATGGCATTTCTATACACCAACAGTGAACTTACAGAAACAGAGGCTAAAAAAGCAATCACATTTACCATTGCACCAAAAAAATTAAGATACCTAGGAATAAACTGAACTCAGGAGATAAAAGACCTATATGCGGAAAACTACATGACACTGAAAAAAAGAGATAGAGGAAGATGTAAACAGATGGAAGAACATACCATGTTCATGGATTGGTAGAATCAACATCATCAAAATGTCTATACTTTCCGACACAATTTATAAGTTCAATGCACTCCCCATTAAAATACCAACGGCATATTTCACTGACCTAGGAAGAACTCTCCAAAAATTCATCTGGTACAAAAAAAGACCCTGAATAGCCACAGCAATCCTGAGAAAGAAGAATAAAGTAGGAGGGATCTCAATATCAGATTTCAAACTGTATTACAAAGCCACTGTTCTCAAAACAGCCTGCTACTGGCACAAGAACAGACATAGAGATCAATGGAATACAACAGAGAATCTGAATATCGATCCAAACCTCTATACTCAATTAATATTTCACAAAGAAGGTATGAACATACAATGGAGTCAAGACAGTCTCTTCAATAAACGGTGTTGGGAAAATTGGACAGACACTTGCAAAAAAATGAAACTAGATCATCAACTTACACCATACACAAAAATAAACTCAAAATGGATACAGGACTTAAACATAAGACGGGAAACCATAAAAATACTAGAGGCATCCACAGGTAGCAAAATCTCAGACATATGCCAAAAGAACTTCTTCACTGATACTGCCCCTAGGGCAACGGAAGCTAAAGAGAAAATAAACAAATGGAACTACATAAAAATAAAAAGCTTTTTTACAGCAAAAGAAACAATCAACAAAACAACAAGAAAGCCCACTGTATGGGAGAACATATTTGCAAATGTTATCACTGATAAAAGTTTAATCTCAAACATCTATAGACAGCTTATACAAGTTAATAAAAGGAAGATAAATGACCCAATTAAAAAATTCACAATGGACCTAAATAGAATATTTTCTAAAGACAGAAGGAAGGCCAAGAGGCACATGAAAACATGCTCAAAGTCACTAATTATCCGAGAGATGCAAATCAAAACAACAATGCGGTACCACCTCACACCTGTCAGAATGGCCAACATCAACAAATCAACAAACGACAAGTGTTGGCGAGGTTGTGGAGAAAAAGGAACCCTTGTGCACTGTTGGTGGGAATGCAGACTGGTGCAAACACTTGGAGAACAATATGGAGTTTCCTCAAAAAACTGAAAATGGAAATCACATTCGACCCTGAAATCCAACTCTTAGGAATATATCCTAAGAAACCAGAAACACCAATCAGAAAGAAAATATGCACCCCTATGTTCATAGCAGCACAATTTACAATAGCTAGGATTTGGAAACAGCCTAGGTGCCCATCAGCAGATGATTGGATCAAAAAACCATGGCACATCTACACAATGGAATACTATGCTGCCATAAAAAAGGAATTCTTATCATTTGCAGCAACCTGAATGGAATTGGAGAACATCATGCTGAGTGAAATAAGCCAGTCAATGAAAGAGAAACACCTCAATACCTCACTCATTTATGGATAATAAAGAACATTATAAACTGATGAACAAAAAGATAGATACAGAGACAGTAAAGCAACAAACAGACTGTCAAATTACAGTGGGAAGGATAGGGAGATATGGGGGAGATAAGCGATCAACCGAAGGACTTGTATGCTTGCATATAAGCAAAACCAATGGACAAAAAACTCTGCTGAGGGAGGGCATGTATGGGCATGGTGGGGGCAATGGAAAGATATGTACACATATAATAACTTAAAATAAATAAATAAATAAAGATAAGCAAAAAGAAGAAAACAAAAATATCTCAAAGTTGTTAAGATATAATAAATAAATGTAAATAAAATGAAGAATTTGTGATAAAGCTTTTCAGTAATAATTATAAATATATTAATAATAAAAGTCCAATCACTCAAGAGGAAACTGCCTCTGCTCTCTGTTGCAGAAAGAAGCCAGTCACCCTTTTCCCTGTAAAAATAGAGAAGCCACAGCAGTAACCTTAGATGGTATCTCTAAGGAAAAATGTAGCATTTAAATCCGAGTGGTTAAAGGCTTGTGAACAGTCTACTGGGCCTGCTCTCTCCTCCCCCAGCCTTTCCTCCAACATCATATGCCTATAAACATCTAAATATTTAAAAAATAACAAAACAAAAACACTGAAACATAACTGCTAGACAAGTTTTAATTCACCTGCTCTTAGCTTTTATTACAGAAGGTCTCTTCTACTTTGTTGAAGGTATATTTTCTTGGAAGTAAGAGTGCATTTAAAGTGTGTTCATAAATGTTAATCTAAAGAATTCTGGCTGTTTACTTTTTTGGTAATCATTGAAATATTAAAGTTTCTAAGAATGAAGAATTCTAATACATTAAAAAAAAAACAAAGATAAGGTCTGTACAAGTTGCTGAGGGTAGGACAGAAAGAAAGACTATTAGAGTAGAAATACTTAATGGAAGGACTAAAGCACTGTTATTATGTATTTTGAAGGAAAAAGAAAGTGGTTTCTAAAAGTGGTTATTTCTGGAAGTTGAAAAAATATTTTTAAAAGTTGTAAGAATGTCTGTGGAAGTTATAAGAAGTTTAAAAAATGTTAAAAGGAAATTGATTAAATGACACAGGTCAGTAAGCCAAGACAAGCAGAACAGGGAGCCCGAGATATTAAAACAGCAGTTTGCAACCATCTAAAAAACTTCTTCCATAAACCAATGACACTTAAGAGTCAATGATTTGCATGTTGTCTCCCTAAACAGAGGGTAAATAGCTTATGCCAAGTACTCAGGGACACTGATGGGAGAAATCCAATTACTCTCATTTGCTGTCCACACCCAAAGACAAATAAAATTGGGAAATAATCCTTATTTTGGCTAATTATTTTCTAGTAAAATAATTATGTTATATTAATCAGGAATTTAGTAAATAAAAAGACCATCTTTTAATCATAGGAACTGAAGGTTGCTAGCCTATGTTCCTGTCTAAAACACTTCAATATTTAGTCTTTTGGTAAAATCAAGTTTGACAATCCCACATGAGGTTGAATTAAAAAAAAAAAAAAAAAAAACTTTCTCTTGATCTAGAATTGGCTTTAGATCATCCCAATAGGCTCTGAAATGCCTCAAATGTTTGTTTTCTGTCTCATGAAGGAAATTTTTATACTGAAGGTACATAGGAACCTTTGTCAAATTATAATTACAGTTATAATTAATGGTTATTGGTTATATAATATTATAGAATGTTGTATTTTACAGAAAGGAGAATGTTCCATGCCATCTGTATTATAATGAAATCCATAATCAGGTCATTTTAAATTTCTTCTTGTCATTTGGAGACAGTTATGTATTGTTATAATGCACTTGGAAAAATATTATATCTTCTGAAGAGTCCATGGAAAGGACTGGCAAAGAAAATCAAAAGATCTTAAAGCAGGTTAGTGTATTTTTCTTCCTATGTTATCCCTCCAAAATTTGGTAATTCTTAATGAATGAATCATGGCAATGCATTTCTTTGCATAAATTCAATAAGACCCGTTTCAAATGGTGGTTTTATTGACTGAAAACTTTGGAGTGTCATGTTTTAAAGAGTCCTGTCAGGACTCTGAACACTTGAAGCCAAGAAGAGTGCCATGGAGAAACCCTAGTATCTTACTTGGTAGCACTAAAAGTGGATGGCGCTGGTGGTTGGTCAGAGTGGAAGGGAAGCAACGAGGGCCCCTCTGTATCCCTGCAAAACCCACATGCACTCTAGGCCACAATGAGCAGAAGTGCTGCTGAAATGGGCCTTGAAGCCTAGGGTGTGGCCCCAGGTGGAGCTGCTGCAGGTGAGGAATTCACCTAACCCAGCAGATACTCCAGGCTGTACTGATGGCAGCTAGATGGCTTGGCTTCCCTGCCATACAGGGCACATTGAGGCTCAATCGTGAAATTTGGGCAAAGGCGGTCAGTTACCATTCTTGTGTTTATGCAAACAATCAGGCCAAATTGAATGCAATAGATAAATTGGTCTTAATTTGGCTCTTTAATAAACATAAGGGTGATTTAAGGAAAAAAGTTTTCTTTCAATTAAGAGTTATTAGAACTGAAATGTTTTCTTTCCCTTCCACCAGACCATTTATTATAACTCTTGCTGTTCTAATTGCTCAATAATACTAAATTTTATAACACAGTTTATCTCCTCCAGGTCACAAGTCCACCCCCTTCCATGCCCAGACCTCATCATCTCTCTGACAGAGAGCAAGGATCTCTTGACTCTGTAAGAAAACTTTCTCCCTCCGCAGCATGGAATTAGCCAGAGGAACCCACTGATGCCAATTTCCCTAAAAGGATTCAGAGCCAGGATTCTTAAGGGGATGTGTTGGGAAGTTAGACAGACATGAGCAGAGCAAGGACCATGGGCCAACTGGAGAAGAAATAGATGGGACCCTGAGATCTGCTTCTCACCACTCTGAACTGTTCTGAAGCCGGAAATGAAGAAACCTGTGTAGACTCACTCTCCCTTCCTCTAAGAAAGCCAACAGATTATAGAACAGCTAATAGAGAGAATTAATAAGCACTGAAGCCCCAGATGTTACTCCAGTCAAGATCTCTGGACTGCCATTACAATCCCTTGGGTAATGAAGATGAAATGACTCAAGCTGCTGCATACCCTACTCCCTAGCTCTGAGTCTTCTAGCAAATCCCCAAGGCTGAAAATCAGCTGAGGATCAAGGAGGTGGAGGGGAGGAATAATGAGAAAAAGAAGACTTTTTTTGTGGGGGGCCCAGCAGCCTGACTCTGCTAGTTAATCAGTACATTCCTGTTAGCCTATAGTCTAGTCACAGCCCCTTCCTCTATTATCTGGTCTTGCAAGACCTATTTACCTAAATAATCACATTTTACCGAGGCCACAAACCCCGCAGCGGGTTATCAGCACTGGTGCCAAGCCAGGCCTTTAGGTGTGTCACGTTCCCCATGCCAACATACGGGGCTTTTTGCAAAGCCTGAGAAAGATCCAGAAGTCTGATCCATATGGCTTCATATTGGCTTACTCAGGATTTGGAGAACTGACCCCCTGAGTCACTGTACTAATACATGTGAAACATCTGAAAATAAATGGCCTTATCTTGGACCTCCAAGTACACCTGTGTAATTTTTGGTCACCTGGTAAATTCTGTAACAATCACACAATGGACACTATCAATGTTTGCTTCTGTGGCACACCCCTACCTCTGTTTCAATTATAACTGCCTTTCTCCTTCCTAGTGAGGAATTCCTTCCACAGATATGTTAAGGAGATGATTAGGATTAGGCAAGACCTGCATAAATGGCAGCCATCTGAATTTTTAAGAGGACTATGCCCATTTCCTTTTTCCATATATATTCGATTTATTGTTTAACTCTCAGAGGACTTATATTTTTCCAAATCCTTTGGGGGCATATCACAGATTTTTTTTCTGACACTGACATTTATAAGATAGGTTTTATTTTTCTCGATTGAACCAACGTGCTGTCACTTGCTGACCTCTGAACTATAAGACAATCTTCATTTTCAAAAACTTGAGGGGGAAAAAACTTGAGGGAAAAAAAATGGGTCTACTTGGAAAAATAAAACAGACTATAATCACATTTGGTCTTTCCCTGTGTCCCCTCCTGACACATGGAAAAACAATGAACTGGGAAAAGGGTATAGTGGCATACACATACATGACTCACCTTGGTCAATGTCCATTCTGGTTATAAGTCCTTGGAGAGGAAAGCTACTCTGGAATTTTTTGAGCACTTACTATCTGCCAGTGACTGTGGAAGGTATTTTAACATAAATGTTAATACACCAAGGTTCAAGACCTCAACTTAAGGTCCTGATATATCTTAAGAATCACCTTTACTCTGAGATAACCAGGATGAGGGGGATAGTTGTAACATGCAAACATCCTGTGACCCAGCCATAAATGAAGAATACCACTAGTTTGTAATGTAAGCAGAAAAAAAGATAATATTAAGGGAAGTGAAATTAATAAGAATGATTTATTATTTTTAAAATTCTAAGTTCAGTATTATCTTCAATATGTATTTTTCAACTTAAGGTTTTTAACTAAATTTTGCTTTATCTAATAAAACTTATCAGAACATCTAGTTTTCATTTACTAACTAGAGGCCTGGTGCACAAAATTTGTACACTGGGGAGAGGGAGGTCTCTCTCAGCCCGGCCTGCGCCCTCTCACACTCCTTACCACCCACCTGTTCCTTACTGCTTGGCTCGCTGCTCCTTAGTGCTGTTTCAGAGGTACGAGGTGAGCCCGGCTTCTGGCTGAGCAGCACTCTCCCTGTGGAAGCCCACTGACCACCAGGGGTCAGCTCCTGCATTAAGCATCTGCCCCCTGGAGGTCAATGTGCATCATAGCAACTGGTCATTCAACCATTTGGTCTATATGCATTTTAGGGTTTATTATATAGGATAATATTAATGTTTGAAAGGGGCTATCTCCCGTTCTCATATGAAAGTTTTTCACTGTGTCCATGCACATGAAGGTGGGGCTTTTGGGGGGAGGGGATCTAGTTTAACCAAAACCTGCCTTAATTTGAAAATGTGAGAGTAGCTTAAAGGTTAGAGCACTGTTCATTTAAAAACTGAGATACCTATTCAAACTGCAAGAAGACAGAAGTGCACTCTTATTTTCATTATTTACCATAAAGAAGCTGTTACAACCGTGTCCACTAGTTTACAACTATCACTGAAAGACAGAGGCAAAATCCAAAGAGGCCTCTGGAAGCTGTACTTTCAGCCTACAGCAAGCTGTATTTTCCAAAATGGTCACTGCAGTGAACTTCCAGAGCTCTATCTATTCTTCCCCAACAAGAATCAGTTTCTTTCCCTCCTCTTCCCTTGAACTTCATAAAGATTCCTAGCTGCTTCAACAAAGAAAATACAGCATAAATGAGTTCACAAGACTTCCAAGGTTGAATCACAAAAGGTGATACTCTTCTACCTGGTCCTCTCTCTTGTCTTAGGACACTGACCCTAAAAAGCAGCCACCATGCTATGAAGCCCAAACCAGCCCACACAGAGAGATGAAACAAAGAAGATCTGAGACCATGAGCAACAGCCAGCCTCAACAAAAAGAAATTTAATTAATTGGGCCTCCAGTGGATTCTAGCCTCCCATCTTTGGGCCACCCCAGCTGATGCACATTAAAGCATAGGTGAGGGATTCTGAGCCCTCTCCCGAAGCAGAAAGAGAGAGCAACTGAGGGTCTTGTGCTGTGAGTGTTTATCGGCAAGCTGGGAGACAGTGAACACCGGAAGAAACTGCTGGGGGGCTGCTGACAGAGGTGCCCCTCACAGGGAAGCACCCACGAGGGCGGTGTCCCTGCCCGGAGCTACCTACCGGCTTGGACGGGGAAACCTCGCCATCTTGAGAGGAAGATAGGATCGTGTCAGAGGCCTGAATATCCACAGCCGCAGCGACCACCAAGCATCTGTGACCCCCAGAACGCGGATCCCAGGCGGTGCGAACACCTGCCCTCACAGGATTGCCCCACTGCTCAGCGAAAAGGTCAGATTTCGCGGGGAGAGGGTGGAGAGCACTCGCAGCGAAAACAAAAAGCCTGCGAGCACAGAGCGCGCTCACGGAAGCTGGAGGACAAGGGTGGTGATTACAAGTAGAAGCCCCCGCTGTTGGGCTGTTGTCACCCTTGAAAGTGGACAGGGCTCCTAACAGGGGAGATATCTAAAGAGCAACACATTTGTATCCGGCTCGGAGGGATATTGGAGAGTTGCAGGAGATTCCAGTTGCTCGGACCTGCCCCCTCCCCCAACCCCTCCATAGTTCCAGCTTCAGAGAGGACGGGGGGGGGGGGGGGGGGGGGGGGGGGGGGGGGGGAAGCTGGAGAGGCTAGAGTCTGAGAAGTCAACCTAGAAACACTGCCATCCAGAGGCTAATTCACAAATTGACTCTAGTGTAATAAAAACAAAGCAAAACCTGCCTAAAAATCAGGACTGAATCATAACAATAGAGGAAGCGAATGACCTTCATTACTGCAAATTTTAATTAAATTTTATTATTATTTTTTTAATTTTTAAATTTTGTTTTTTATTTTTGTTTTCATTATTTGCAACGTTTACTCAAGAAACTATTTTTTTTCCTCACTTGATTTTATCTTGATAATTATTAAATTGTATATGTAATCAACATTATTACTACTACTAATTTACCTTTTTCATCTTACTTTCTTTTATTTTTATTATTTTTATTTCATTTGATTATATATATATATATTTTTTTTTTTTTTTAATTTCAGGATTACTGTTCTACAGTCTTTATCTATCCTTCTTTCTCCAACACTTTCTTCTATCTCAACCCTACCTTTATGCCTTCACCCTCTTTCCAATCTTTTCCTTTAATACCCTGTTTATCTTAACCCTTTCCTGATCTAGATTTCCCCCATTCCTTCTGTCTACCCCCTCCTAAAATTTCACCCTACTTGTATATATCTAATTTCCAACTACCTGCTCCAAACCCATTCATACCTCCCTCGCAGTTGTCCTAAAAACAAAACAAAACAAAAAAACAAAACAGTCTTCTCTCTAACTCTTTGAAGTTGTATGTTGAATGTTAACTTTACTGAAGTTGTATGCTTTTCTTTTATAAGATTGATTTGCCTATGCTTTTTGTTTGATTGTATGTTTTTGTTAGCTGGGTTCTAGTCACCCTTATTGGTGGTTATTAATATGGCAAACACATTTCTATTCAGTGCCTTGTGTGTTGTACCTGGTTGTGTTGTATTTTGTGCCTTTAAATCAAAGCAGGAGAGAGAGAACTACACAACCAGATATCCTAGATCAGGGGGAGACCAAAAAACAGCCAGCATATGAAAGAAAAGCAGGCTTCACCAGAAAAGGAAGTAAACGATATAGAGACAAGCAACCTACCAGAGCAAGAATTCAGAGTAATGATCTTAAGATGGCTAAAAAGAATGGAAGACAAATTTGACAATATGAGTAAGACCCAAGAGGAAATGAAAAAAAACTAAGAGGAAATGAAGATGACTCAAGATGAAATGAAAAATGACATCGCTACTATGAAGAACTCAATAGAAAGCATCAAGAGCAGACTATAAGAAGCAGAGGATCGCATCAGTGAGCTAGAAGACAAGATGGAAAAAAATACCCAATTAGAGCAGCTTCTAGAAAAAAAAATTAAAAAGCAGGAGGAGAGCCTACGGGAGCTTTGGGACAATGCAAAACAAAACAATATTCGAATAATAGGGGTTCCGGAAGGAAAGAAAACCAAGGTAGATATGGAACACGTATTTCAAGAAATAATGACAGAAAATTTTCCTGAGATAGAGAAGAAAAAACCCACACAAATCCAAGATGCTCGCAGAGTCCCAAGCAAAATGGATCCCAGAAGACCGACGCTAAGCCATATTATAATTAAATTGGCAAACACCAATGACAAAGTTAGAATCTTAAAAGCAGCCAGAGAGAGACAGAAAGTTAATTATAAAGGAACCCCCATCAGACTAACAACTGATTTCTCAACAGAAACTTATCAGGCCAGAAGGGAATGGGATGAAATATACAAAGTCATGCAAAGAAAGGGTCTGAATCCAAGAATACTGTTCCCAGCAAGACTATCAATCAAAATTGAAGGGGAAATCAGGAGCTTCACAGACAAAAAAATACTAAAGGAATTTATCTCCACCGAACCAGCAATGCAAGAAATGCTGAAGGGTCTACTGTAAAAATAAAGAAATAGGAAGTGAAGAAGGAACACAGGGGTATAGAATAAAAATGGCATCAAATGAGTACCTATCATTAATAACATTAAATGTAAATGCTTTAAATGCTCCAATCAAAAGACATAGGATAACAGATTGGATAAGAAAACAAGACCCATACATCTGTTGTCTACAAGAAACCCACCTCAGAAAAAGAGATGCACACAGACTGAGGGTGAAGGGATGGAAAAAGGTTTTCCAGGCAAATGGAAATGAAAAGAAAGCTGGGGTAGCAATACTTATATCTGACAAATTAGATCTCAGAGTGAAGGACATAACAAGAGACAATGAAGGCCACTTCATAATACTAAAGGGAACAATCAAACAAGAAGAAATAACCCTGGTAAATATATATGCACCCAACACGGGAGCACCCAAATACATAAAAAAACTGCTGGAGGACATTAAGGGAGAGATTAACAGCAATACAATCATAGTAGGAGATTTTAATACCCCACTGTCACCCTTCGACAAATCATCTAAACAAAAAATGAGCAAAGAAATATCAATCCTAAATGACTCACTAGACCAGATGGAATTAATTTACATCTTCAGAACATTCCACCCCAAAGCAACAGAATATACATTCTTCTCAAATGCACATGGGACATTCTCAAAGATAGACCACATTTTGGGACATAGGCAAAGTCTCTTCAAATTCAAGAAGATAGAAATCATATCAAGCATCTTCTCAGACCATAATGGCATAAAACTGGAAATTAACTACAATAAAAATAATCCAAATAAATCGAACACATGGAGACTAAACAGCATGATATTAAACAAGGACTGGGTTACCAGAGAAATCAAGGAAGAAATTAAAAACATCCTGGAAAAAAATGACAATGAAAACACAACAATCCAAAATCTATGGGACACAGCAAAAGCAGTTTTGAGAGGGAAGTTCATATCCTTACAAGCCTATTGCAAAAAACTAGAAAAAAGTGTAACAAATGATCTAACTCTACAACTCAAAGAGTTAGAAAAAGAGCAACAAGAAAAGCCCAGTATAAGTAAAAGGAAGGAAATAACAAAAATCAGAGCACAGATAAACGACATAGAGACCAAAGAAACAATACATAAGATCAACAAAACCAAGAGCTGGTTCTTTGAAAGGATAAACAAGATAGATGGACCTCTAGCCAGACTAACCAAGAAACAAAGAGAGAGGACCCAAATAAACAAAATCAGAAATGAAAGAGGTGAAATAACAACAGACCCCACTGAAATACAACAGATTGTTACAAAATACTATGAACAACTCTATTCCAACAAACTGAACAACCTGGAGGAAATGGACATATTCCTAGAAAAATATAATCTTCCAAAACTCAATCAGGAAGAATCTAAAAATCTCAATAAACCAGTGACTTGGGAAGAAATTGAAAGAGTCATCAAAAAGCTTCCAGCAAACAAAAGCCCAGGGCCAGATGGCTTCACAGGAGAGTTTTACCAAACATTCAAGGAAGAACTAAAAACTATCCTCCTCAGACTATTACAAAAAATCCAAGAGGAAGAAACACTTCCAAATTCCTTCTATGAAGCCAGCATCACCCTAATACCAAAACCAGATAAAGACAACTCAATGAAAGAGAATTACAGGCCAATATCCCTCATGAACATAGATGCCAAAATCCTCAACAAAATTCTAGCAAATCGACTCCAGAAGAACATCACAAAGATCATACACCACGACCAAATAGGATTTATTCCAGGAATGCAAGGATGGTACAATATCCGCAAATCAATAAACGTGATACATCACATAAACAAATTGAAAGATAAAAATCATATAGTCATATCAATTGATGCAGAAAAAGCATTCGATAAAATCCAACACCCTTTTCTGATAAAAACTCTTAACAAGGTGGGAGTACAAGGATCATACCTCAACATAATAAAAGCTATATATGATAAACCCAGAGCCAACATTATACTCAATGGGCAAAAACTAAAACCATTCCCTCTAAGAACAGGAACAAGACAGGGATGGCCACTCTCGCCACTCCTGTTTGACATAGTACTGGAAGTACTAGCCATTGCAATTAGACAAGAGGAGGAAATAAAAGGCATCCAAATTGGAAAAGAAGAAGTAAAGTTATCCTTATTTGCAGATGACATGATATTGTACATAAAAAACCCAAAAGACTCCATTAAAAAACTAATTGACTTAATAAATGAATTGGGCAATGTAGCAGGATACAAAATTAATGCCAAGAAATCCATGGCTTTTCTATACACCAACAGAGAAACTGCAGAAACAGAGACTAAAAAAGCAATTCCATTTACCATCGCACCAAAAAAATTAAGACACCTAGGAATAAATTTAACTAAGGAAGTAAAGGACCTATATGCGGAAAACTACACGACACTGAAAAAAGAGATAGAGGAAGATGTAAGGAGATGGAAGAACATACCATGTTCATGGATTGGTAGGATCAACATCATCAAAATGTCCATACTTCCTAAAGCAATCTATAGGTTCAATGCACTCCCCATTAAAATACCAACGACATATTTCACTGACCTAGAAAGAACTCTCCAAAAGTTCATTTGGAACAATAAAAGACCCCGAATAGCCACAGCAATCCTGAGAAAGAAGAGTAAAGTAGGAGGGATCTCAATACCAGACTTCAAACTATATTACAAAGCCACTGTTCTCAAAACAGCCTGGTACTGGCACAAGAACAGACATATAGATCAATGGAATCGAATCGAGAACCTAGATATCATCCCAAATCACTATGCTCAATTAATATTTGACAAAGGAGGCACAAATATACAATGGAGTCAAGACAGTTTCTTCAATAAATGGTGTTGGGAAAATTGGACAGACAAATGCAAAAGAATGAAACTAGATCACCAACTTACACCATTCACAAAAATAAACTCAAAATGGATACAGGACTTAAACATCAGACGGGAAACCATAAAAATACTAGAAGCATCCACAGGCAGCAAAATCTCAGACGTATTCCAAAAGAACTTCTTCACTGATACTACCCCAAGGGCAATGGAAGCTAAAGAGAAAATAAATAAATGGGACTACATCAAAATAAAAAGCTTTTTTACAGCAAAAGAAACCATCAACAAAACAACAAGAAAGCCCACAGTGTGGGAGAACATATTTGCAAATGATACCACTGATAAAGGTTTAATCTCCAAAATCTACAAACAGCTTATACAACTAAATAAAAGGAAGATAAATAATCCAATTAAAAAATGGGCAACGGACCTAAATAGAACATTTTCAAAAGAAGACAGTAGTAAGGCCAAAAGGCACATGAAAACATGCTCAAAGTCACTAATTGTCCAAGAGATGCAAATCAAAGCAACAATGCGGTACCATCTCATACCTGTCAGAATGGCCAACATCAACAAATCAACAAACAAAAGTGTTGGCGAGGTTGTGGAGAAAAAGGAACCCTCGTGCACTGCTGGTGGGAATGCAGACTGGTGCAACCACTGTGGAGAACAGTGTGGAGTTTCCTCAAAAAACTGAAAATGGAACTCCCATTTGACCCAGTAATCCCACTTCTAGGAATATATCCCAAGAAACTAGAAACACCATTCAGAAAGGATATATGCACCCCTATGTTCATAGCAGCACAATCTACAATAGCCAGAATTTGGAAACAGCCTAAGTGTCCATCAGCAGATGATTGGATCCAAAAGCTATGGTACAACTACACAATGGAATACTATGCTGCCATAAAGAAGAAGGAATTCTCATCATTTGCAGCAACCTGGATGGAATTGGAGAACATCATGCTGAGTGAAATAAGCCAATCAATGAAAGAGAAACACCACATGACCTCACTCATTTGTGGATAATAAAGAGCATTATAAACTGATGAACCAAAAGATAGATATAGAGACAGTATATTAACAAGTAGACTGTCAAATTACAGCAAGGAGGGGAGGAAGATCTGCGGGAGATAATAGATCAACCGAAGGACTTTTATACATGCATATAAGTACAACCAATGGACACAAAACTCTGGGGAGGGAGGGGATGTGTGGGAGGGAGGGAGGGGGGCGCAAAAAAAAAAATCAATAAAGCATAGGTGAGCCCTTTTAGCCCTCTCCAAATTGCAGATTCATATGCAAATAAACACTGTTATTGTTTCAACTCACTAATATTTGAGCTTAGTAATTGGAATGCAAACTCAGGACTGAAAGCACCTATGAATGAATTTTACCTAAAACAAAATAAAGTTTATGTTTTGCTCCCCATGTTGATCCCCAAATTAAGGCAGAGATAAAAGGTATACATACATCTTCCAACAGTGATATCCTGCTGCAAGGTGCTTATATATAGCTGCAGGGTCAGCTGGGGGGCTGAGCCCAGGAAAGCCTGGATCACTGATGCCCGGCTGAATGCAGATCGGTGGGTGAACATCTTGCCCTCTGCCTGGCCCACTTCCTTCTCAATCTCCTCTGAGAGGCCATTTTTTGGCATTTGTCGCTTCTTGGTGATGCTGACATAAGGCTCTTCGATGTGGCCTGACTGACAATAGATGCATAAGACTTCAAAACACCTGGAAACAAATCAGCAAATCATGATAATCAGAGGCAGACAGGATTCTCTTTTTTTCAGTTACCCTGCTTACACTTAGCCTGATTCTCAAAGCCTTGACTTGGCTACTCTGGACTGTAGCCCCTCCTAGAAAATCATCCACATCAAGGGCCAGTTTTGAGCATGCAGTCCTCCTGAGTCCTTCCAGCAGGCAAACTGGAGCTGACTGAGAACTAAATTGAGAGGTGACATCAAAGCCCACTGAGGCAAGCATCCAAGCAGATACTAGAAGAAAAATATTCAATTTGCCTTCCTGACATTTATTAGCTGTGCATTCTTGGGCAAGTAATTTAATCCTTGAGTCATTTCCCTCAATTATAAAGCAGAAGTACAATCTACCTTGCCACACTATAATGAAGCTAACACAGAATATATGTACACACACACACACACACAAATATATATATATATATATATATATATATATATATATATGCACATAGATATCTTTATCTATAAACTCTCACTGTTTTTTTTTCTTCTTTTTCACATCCAAGAGATGCCCTAAATTTCCTTAGTTAAAGCAGCAGCTATGGTTGTGAGATTCATCCCCCAAATCACAGAACAATTTGCCATTTAGCATTTCTCTGAAAGACCATAATTTATTTCCTATCTCTCTGCTCTCATAAGACCTTATGGAACATGACTAAGTTCAATCATGCTTGGGGGCTGACCAGCTTTGGAATTTCAAGCCTACCCTGAGGAAGGAGCTGTAACCAGTCACCTTTCTATACTGACAGAGTATCTGGCTTTTAAAATTAGATTTCCTCTTTAGGTAATGATATGGATATTGAAGGAGGAAAAAGTACTGATATGTCTGATTTACTTTGAAATATACATACACAAATGGATTGATGGCTTGATAGAAAGATGGATAGATGTATGAAATAAAATGTTAATTATAGAATCTAGGTGGCTAGTACTTGGATGTTCACCATATAGTTCTTTCAAGTTGTCTTCTTTATGTTAAAAAATGTTCCTGTCAGAGCGGAGGAGGTTTTGGGGGCTGGATGAAATAAGGTGAAGGGATGACGGGGGGAAAAAATAAATAAATATATATATATATATATATATATATATATATATATATATATATATATGTGTGTGTGTGTGTGTGTGTGTGTGTGTGTGTGTGTGTGTGTGTGTCTGTGTGTGTATGTATATTAGAGGCCCAGTGCACGAAATTCGTGCATGGGGTGAGGGGAGGGTGTCCCTCAGCCCGGCCTACACCGTCTTCAATCTGGGACCCCTTGAGGGAAGTGTGTATGTGTATTGTATGTGTATGTGTGTACTCTCATCCTGAGGGATGTCCATTGGTATCGGGCCTAAACAGGCAGTCGGACATCCCTCTCATAATACAGGACTGCTGGCTCCCAACTGCTCACCTACTTGCCTTTCTGATTGCCCCTAGCCATTTCTGCCTGCCAGCCTCATCACCCCCTAACCACTCCCATGCCAGCCTAATTGATGTCTAACTGCTCCCCTGCCAGCCTGTTTGCCCCCAACTTCCTTCCTCTGCCAACCTGATCACCCCTAACTGCCCTCCCCTGCAGGCTTGATTGCCCCCAACTGCCCTCCCCTGCTGGCCATCTTGTGTCCACATGGGAGCAGCCATCTTTGACCACATGGGGGCAGCTATTGTGTGTTGGAGTGAAGGTCAATCTGCATATTACTCTTTTATTAGATAGGATATTACACACATACACACAGGCTACAGTGTAGTGATAGCCAGAGGGAAAGGGGGTGGGGTGGTAGAGGTGAGCAAAGGAGAGAGAAATGGGGACAGAAAGAGACTTTGCTTGGGGTGATGGGCTCACAATGCAGTGTTAAGATGATGTTTTGTTGAGTTGTACACTTCAAACTTGTATGGCTTTGTGAACCAATGTCACTCCCATAAATTCAATAAAAACTTTTTTTCATAATAAAAACCACGGGGGGGAGGGGGAATGGGTTTTTCCTAAGAATAATTCCGAGGCAACTATCGCAAGAAGAATCTATAACAATCTATAATAATAAAAACATAATATGCTAATCAGACCAGACAGCTGGACATCCTCCGGGACACTGCCCTCCCTTGCTGGCCTGGTTGCCCCCAACTGCCCTTCCCTGCCAGCCAATTTGGTTCTGAGTGGTCAGTTTCTATGCCAATCAGTGTCAAAAGCTCTGCCTCCTAGGCAACCATTGGCTCCTCAAAGTTCACTCAGATTTGGTTCTGATTGGTTGGTTTCTATGCCAGTCAGCATCTCTGGGCCTATCTCCAGGCCTGATCAGAGAGGCGAGGCTGATCAGCAGCCCCCTGCAGAGGCCTGGAGAGAAAGAGAGAGGCAATGGCTGATCAACAGCTGCCACAGAGGCTATGGATTAGACCCTGCCTCTCTCTTTGGGCCCCTCTTCCGGGCCTGATCTGCAGTCCCCTTGGCAGTCAGTGCTAGCTCACAATGGCAACCCAGCACTGACTGCAGGACTGACTTCTGGTGTATGGTCAAGCCTTTGATCAGTCATTACAGACCCTGGGTTTATATATATTAGTAAAGTCTTTTGAAGGTATACAATAAAGAAAAATACTATAGTGATAATTTTGCAATGTTCTATAAAATATTACTAGAACTTCTTAGGTTTTATATTATTAACATAGATTTTCATGAGCTATTTTTTCCTCATTACACCAGTAAATTAAATGGAGGAAAATTCCTTGAACTAGAAACTCATTTATATTCATTCCTTCTCCAAATTAATTTATAAAATCAACATATTGTAAAAGCAAAAACAAATGTTGTTGCTGTTAAGAGGTATTTCCCACCACCCTCTGGTTTTTCAGAATATCTATTATTCACAGTAACACTGCCCTTAAAAAAAAAAAATCAAGATATTATTTATTCTGTGTTCTTAGCATTGAAACCCGGCCTTACTTAGGAAATAACCATACAAACTGCAACTATAGTTTTAAATATAATACTGATATAAATGAAATATGCTGCTATCCACTGCTTCCCTAAAGGAAAGGACAGTGGGGTCTAGATTGCAGTATTTAGCCCATAATCATTATAATTCAGTTTAACTGAGTAAATTCAAAAACAGCATCTCACCTAAAAAGAATATGTTGGGCCATTTAGTGTGCACCCAAAAATACACAGAGCTAACTTTTCCAAAAACAATTTCAAAATATTACTAAGTCTAATTGATAAGGCAGGAAAAGAAACACACCATGACTCGCCTTTGTAGGGGGGGGGGGGGGGGATAACGTTAATCCTATGTAAAATCTTAGAGTTAAAATAGAAACAGTCAACAGGAAAAATTTCCAGTAACATATTAAGTCACGCTAATACACAACATTAAATTGCTCTTTTTTTTCATCTGGAAGCTAAGAGGCTTGGAACTGCACATGTGTATCTCAGCTCAAAATTCATGGGTCCGATATCTCCTTGAAATAAATCAGCTGCATTAGAATGACAGAGTCCTTGTTGACCGAAGGGGCTTGTTTATTACTTTGTTTTTTATATTTTATTTTGTTGTTCCACGAAAGAAGACAATGACTTATTCAGAATTTTCTGGAAATATCTTTTTATGGGGTTGAAACTTTTTTAAATGGCTAGTTATCTCTTCAAAGCATCAAACTTTTTATTTTTTAATAAAGTTAAAATACTTTTACTGTAAAAACTGAAAAATGTAGAGAAGCATATAATAAAGGAGGAAATTATGCACTTTCTATATTTTTCAGGAGAAAATTAAAATCACCCATAATTACACCATCAGAAATTACCACTTTTATCTTTGCCATCCTGTTTTATACATATTATATCATTAGCTTTATCTTAGGTCACTCTTAGTTTTTACAAAAATATTAAATGACAGACATGATAGGGTATTATCATTGACCTGGATAACTGTTTAGGTTGTGTTTTTAAATTTTTCCAAAATGACCAAATTTTCTTGATTTAAGACTGAACTGATAAAATGCACTCCACCCTCCTCTGCCTTCTTTCACAAAGTGTAGAGAACATAATTCACTCCACTCTATTTCTAAGAAGCCTTGTGGACATAGTTTAGGATCTTATTTTCCTCATCTGTAAATGGGAACAATTACATATAGTTCATGATGAGGATTTGATGAACTGAGGCATACAAACACTTACCAAACCATCTAGCACAAGAAGCATTTGACAAACATCAGTTCCCTTTTCTGTGTCACTTTACTTAAACATCTGCCAGTACTGAGTTTTCTTTTCACAGATCAGGTTTAGGCATGATGAGAGCCTTGCCCACAGTCAAATAACATTGATTTTACTGAGCAGGAATACAATCAGGGTTCAGGGTGCTGTGTCCTACTAGGCCAGGGAGGATGAACTCTCTCCTCATCAATGGCTCCAGGTTGCAGGAGTTTTAAAATTTCCCTCACCCTCTTTGTCTCCTTTTCCCATTCCCTCTCCTCCTCCCCTAACCCTTTCCCCCCCTAACTCTTCCCTTGCTCTCAAGATGTCAGTAGCAACTTATTCTGCCCATGTACCTGTTTCTTTTCCTTTCTAAAATTCCACAGCTTCAGGAAAATTTGTTCATCCACTTTGTCCTGACTCTGTGTAAACTACAAGCCCACATTCTGAGTGTCAGTGAGAAAGGCTGTCTTTAATATGAAGTGCAATGTTTTATTAAGTGCTTAGTAAAACTTATCTTGCTGCTTAACTTTGTGTTGTGTATGTGGGGGTTAGGGTGGGGGTGGTGTTGGGGTCTCCCTAGGTCCATAGCTAACTGAATAGCTGAATTTTATGGCTGCTGAGATGCCTCTTTGGCCTTTCTATGTCTACCAATTCCTCTATCACTTATGTCTAAAGTTCAGTAATATAAATTTATTTCTAATCCAGATAGAACCCCTTGGATTTGCTTTTCCTACAGAGATGAAAGACATCAAAACAACACCTTTTTAATTCTCTTCCAAGTCCTTGGATAAGCCAAAGTCTACTTCAATACCATATATTTCACTTGCTTTGTGTTAATAAAAACTAGTTTTTCTTTCCTTAACACACCACGAATGTTTGTCTTCGTGGAACATTGTGTTCCAGCTTCAAGGACCAGATTTATAAGTCAGGCTGGGGCAGAAGATGGTTCTACAACCCCGTGTATTTCCACACACAAGAAACAAGACTGATGCGTGGCTTTCTAGAGTTATGTATGAGAGTTGAATAAATTCATATTTGTAAAGCGTTCAGAACAGTGCCTGTCACACAGTAAACTCGACGTGTTAAATAAATTAATCTGTCCCCGCTTTTGCTCCAACTGGAATTTAGGACAAACTTCCCAAGGGTTTGTTAGACCCAAGCCAACCCTGCCAGAGCTCACCTGACCTCAGAGAAAGTCTGAATTTTTAAGAGGTCGAACCACATGAAATTGCCATGTTTTATCAGTCAAATTCCACTGAATGTTGGTAATTTCATTGGTAAGAACCTAACAGGAACTCAGTACGCCCGGCCTCATTGCCACTTTCCCAGGAGTGGGTCACGTTCCTGGGTCTACAGAGGTGGCTGAGAGTCCAAGTGGGCCGGCCTGGCCCGCTCCCGACGCCACCACCTGACCCTCCCAGTAGGCCGCCTCCCCCCTCCGGAGCCAGCGCGGGCAGGGGGAGCTGCCAAGGTCTGGGCCTGGGACCCGGGGTCCCGCACGAACCTGAAGAGGGGTCCGAGCTGCAGCAGGTGCAGCAGCAGCACGAGCGGCCGGTCGCGGCTGAAGTCACGGTGCACGAAGAGGAGTGTGAGCTGCACGAGCGCGCAGGGCAGCAGCGAGAAAAGCAGCGTCAGGGACTGCCACATGCCATCCCCGCCTGAGCGGTAAGTGCTGCTCAGGTACAGCGCCGCCATCGTCTCGGCCACGAACAGGAACACGGACGCAAGCACCGAGCCCGGGAATTTCATCTTCGCGTGTCGGCGGCGCTCCCGGCTGGCGGCGGCGGCGGCGGCCTGAGGGGCTCCCGGCAGCGGGCCCGCGGCCCCGCTCTCTTCGCTCCGCGCCGCCCGCCGGGCGGGAGCCGATCCCAGGGGCGACCTGCTCCGCGCGCTGAGGCGGCGCCGCGGGGACACGCCCACACGCGCAGCCGCGCACGCCCAGCGCCCGGTGCCCGCGCCGGAGGCCACAGTCTCAGGGCGGGTCGCGAACCCGCACCCCGCAACGGCCGGCCCTGGGCTTTGAAGGCGCCGCGGCCCCGTTGGCCCCGCGCGCAGCCACTGGGTCCTAGAGCCCCTTGGCGGTAGTTACCGATAGGAGCCTTTCACATCCATTTGAAAAACTGCAACCAACGGGGTGGGGTGGGGGTGGGGAGTTGTACAGAGTTAGGGTCTGGCCCTCTTTCCAGTCCAGTCTCTATTTTCTGGGCCTAAGGAACACCTAATTCCTGAAAGGACCTGCGTTTCTGGTCATTTAAAAATAACCTGACTACACATACTTTTCAAAGTACAAGGATAGAGCATGGAAGTATGAACAAGGAGGACATGGTTTGAGGTTTGATATATGGTCAGGGCACATGATGGGGTTGCAGGCTCCATCCCTCCTGTAGGGCGTGTAGGAGGCAGTTGATACATGATTCTCTCTCATCATTGATATTTCTCTCTCTCCCTCTCCTTTCTTCTCGGAAATCAATAAAATACATTAAAACAAAACAAAACACAACCCACACAAAGCACAAGTGTGTTGTCGTGCACCCCAGGATTATCTTTTCACTAGACTAAGTAAGCATGCCCTGAGGGGCTTTCAAATACAGTGGTCTGAAGCAATGCTGCTGGTGGTGAAACAACACCAGAGATAATCCTTAGGAGCCACACTATCTCTCCCTGAAAAACTGCCTACAAAACTGTTAGTGTCTGTATCTGACTAACTCGGGGCAAAGACAAAGGCCTAATAAGGAAATGGTTTTCTAGCTTTGCTGGTCTGTGCCAGCCCCAATTGTGTTAACAATTCCTTTCCACTCACTGAATTCGTGACAACCTTCAGGACATCAGGATGAGCTCAATCCACTTTTTTCCCTCAGAACTTGAGCAGGCCACCAAATCTCTCTAAAATAAAAGTTCTAACCTGTTCCAAGGGACTACACTTTAATAATGGCAAGGTCCTTTTTCCTGCTGAAATTACATGATTCCATCAATCTGCAGTAAGTTTTAGCATTTTTCTCCTTTAGAAAATGATGTCGAACATTCCATAGGAAACAAGACAAAAGTTGTAAGAGAAAAAACAGGAATGGCTGTGTTTCTTCATTCTTGTATGTCCTGGGAAAAATCTATAAGAGTTAAGGGGAGGATTCCTCCAACAGCTGAGAGGTAACAGGCCCATTCTCTAAAAGGATTACTATGTCTATTTATAGAACCCAGCCAGTCACCATGCCCTGGATCAAGATTCACACACTGTCACAAATACGGAATAGGCAGCAACACTCCACAGAATATTTTTGTAATATTTTATTTGATGCTGTCTTAAGCTTTAAAGGAAACATTAATTTGAAGCTTAGATTTATTAGAGTACAGTTAACATTTAACATTAAGATTTTATTCTAAGGCAAAGGATTATCACAGATTTTATTAAGCAGACTGTACATAAATGGGAGTGGGATAAGCCAATAAACAACATCACTTTAAACAAAGTCTAGTTTACAGCAAATTATTTTCTACAGTACAAAACAAATAAAGAAAACACATTTTGAAAGATCACAGTGTTTAGAATATTGGGGTTTTTTTTGTTTTTACTTTTTAAAAAATATATTTTATTGATTTTTTTACAGAGAGGAAGAGAGAGGGACAGAGAGAGTTATTGATAGAAACATCAATGAGAGAGAATCATCGATCAGCTGCCTCCTGCACACCCCCTACCGGGGATGTGCCGGCAACCAAGGTACATGCCCTTGGCCAGAATCGAACCGGGGACCTTTCAGTCCAAAGATCAACACTCTATCCACTGAGCCAAACCGGTTTCGGCTAGAATATTGTTAACAGCAGTTTTAAAAAACAGTAATGTGCATCTCAAAGCTTCTGACTCAATCCTGCTTCTAACGAGATTTCATTGCACCATGCAGTGACTGTGAGCAAAACCCAACATGAAGGGGAGGCAACACCAACTGACTGCAGCACTTCCCCCTCTAGGAACAACTGTTAACAAAATCTAAAATCAGATGAGCATTTGCAAGTTGATCCTTGTCCATCTGCACACCAGCTAACTTACCCCAGTGACCATGTCTTTATGTATTATCAATTGCCTTTTTATCATTGAGAAAAAATGTATATGTTTAAGCTTATGATTGCTAGTTTCCCTGTCAAATAAATAAATGGATTTAATGTCACATATTGTATTATACTTTCTTGCTAGGACTGAAATACCATCATTTTAAAAAATATTATATGCACAATAATAGACATAAAAAGTGAGTTTTTTAGTATAATAATATGTAACATACCAGAATACTTGAGAATTTGGTTTCCTTATAAAATAGTATTACAACTTTTGTGAAATAGTAAAATATCTGACAGAATAATCTGCTCTATATTTAGACCTAACTGCTAATAGATGTCTTTGAAAGTGCCTCACAGTACCTCTCACTCCGGTAGTGTTTCTCAAAGTGTGGTACGAGTACCCCCAGGGGTACGGGAAGAGTTTGGTGGGGGTACACATTGCACGGAGTTTGGTGGGGATATGCACTGCACCATGCTTAGCTGCATCTAATTCTACGTTCTCACGAGTACGAGGGGTACTCAGCGTTATGAAAATTATAGAAGGGGTACACATATGTCAAAGGTTTGGGAAACACTGAATATAATAATTAGCAAAAGTTCATAGAACCTATTTTTACACAAAGGTATTTTTTAATGTGTGTGTTTTTTTTAATTGATTTCAGAAAGAGGAAGAAAGAGGGAGAAAGGGATAGAAACATCAATGATAAGAGAAACCAAATGGTGGCATAGGTAAACACCTGAATTTGCTGCCTCATACAACCACTTCAAAACTACAACTAAAAGACATAACAGACATTATCCAGAACCACAGGAAGACTAAGTGAAAAGTCTACAACTAGAAAGGAAGAGAAAAGCACACTGAGACTCAGAGGAGGTGTCGAAGTAAAGTGCAGAGGTACAGAAACACGTGCGCAGAGAGGGCTGGCAACTGAGTATGCAGCTGGCTTTTTCAATCTACAGGGAAACACAATCGCCCATCTGCTCTGAACTCCAGTTCCCAGTGAGACTCTGGGGACCTAGACTCATATGGGGAGAAACTGGACTATCTGGCTTTGGGCAGAACTCCAGGGCAGCTTTCTCTCAGAGGTGCTTGCAGCGATTACTGAGGAACACTGAGACCTGGAGGCCTCTTAGGGCAGGGCTGAGAGGAAGTCATTGCTGTTTTCTCCGCCCTGAGACTTCGCCCATCCAAGCTGTGTGCAGGGGCTTTTGTAGATGAATGGCCTGGTCCTTTGAAATCTAAACTTACCTAAAAATCTGCAGCTGAGTCAGAGAGAACAAGAACATCCAAAAGAAGGACCAAGGCCCCAGAACAGCTTGCATTGCTTCACAGATGGGCCTTATCTGGGCTCCTCCAAAACCCAAACAAGGAAGAGGAATCTGCAGATCTCTCCATAGTTTCTACTGAGTGGCCTCAGGCAGAGGCTAAATTAGCACATCCTTGGATATCCAAGAGCCAGTGTACCCAGGGGGCAGTGTAGGAACATCCAGATTACAACTCATCAGATCCATAAGGGACACACTGAGAGGGCAGACTCAGTGAGCACAAAAGCCCCACTGAAGCAAGTTTTGCCTCATAATGGTGTCTCCAGCAGTTCTCTCAGCATAGACACAGCTGATCCTCACAGCCAATTGGTCTGGAGGTCAATTCCTTCCAGTGATATCAGCAATAATCAAGGGTTAACTATGACAAAACTGTGCGCAGAGACCACAAAGGGGTGCACCAAGTGTGTCCATCTCAGGTAACAGGGGAGACTGATACACTTGGCCCTATAGGACACCTAGAACACAAAGCCACTCTATCAATTGAGGGAAGCAGCCAAAATGTGGAGACAAAGAAATAGGTCACAAATTAAAGAAATGGAGGAAAGCAAACTGCTGGATATAGATTTCAAAACCACAGTTATGAGGTTTTTCAAGAATTTTCTAGAAAAAGAGAATAAATGTAGTGATATCCTCGAGGATATGAAAAAGGAGGAACTAGAAATTAAGCATACACTGACTAAAATAAAGAATAATATACAGTAGGGGTGTCGAACTCAATCAGAGAAGGGGCCAAAATCTAAAATCCAGCCTAAATCGCGGGCCGAATGGTTTACTGAACAGTCATAAACTGTCATTGTGATGGAAACGCAGCGGAGTGCAGTGATGACAGCGCGGTGCGGGCCACATTGCAAGGCCTGGCGGGACGGATTTGGCCCGCGGGCCTTGTGTTTGACACATGTGATATACAGAGATCCAACAGTAGACTAGAGGACCCCAAGGATCAAGTCAAAGATTTGAAATACAAAGAAGCAAAGAAATACCCAGCCAGAAAACCAAAAAGAAAAAAGAATCCAAAAATATGAAGATAGTGTAAGGAGCCTTTAGGACATCTTCAAGTGTACCAACATCTGAATTATGGGGGTGACAGAAGGAGAGAGAGCAAAAAATTGAAAACTTATTTGAAGTAATAATGACAGAAAACTTCCCCCATCTGGTGAAAGAAATAGACTCACAAGTCCAGGAAGTGCAGAGAACTCCCCCAAAAAAGAAGGACTACACCAAGATATACCATAATTAAAATGCCAAGAGCAAAAGACAAAGAATATTAAAAGCAGCAAGAGAAAATCAGTTAGTTACCTACAAGGGAGCACCCATAAGATTGTCAACTGATTTCTCAACAGAAACTATACAGGCCACATGGGAGTGGCAACAAATATTCAAAGTGATGAATAGTAGGAACCTACAACCAAGATTACTCTACCTATCAAAGCTATCATTCAGAATTGAAGAACAAATAAAGAGCTTCACAGATAAAAAAAAAAAAAAAAAAAAAAAGCTAAAGGAGTTCATCACTGCCAAACCAGTATTATATGAAATGACGAAAGGTATTCTTTAAGAAGAAGAAGAAAAAGGTAAAGATCAAAATTATGAACAACAAATACATATATATCAATAAGTAAATCTAAAAATCAAGTGAATAAAAAATCTGATGAACAGAATAATCTGGTGAATATAATAGAATTGGGCATAGTAAGGGAGTGGACCGACAATCCTCAGGGGGAAAGGAGTGTGGGGGATGCGAGAACAGACTGGACAAAAATCGTACAAGTATGGATGAGGACAGTGAGGAGGGAGGTAATGGCAGAGGGTTTGGTGGGAACCAGGTGGAGAGGAACGATGTGGGTGGGGGAGAGGAACAACTCTAATAATTTGAAGAATAAAATTTATTTTTATTTTTATTTATTTTTTAATAAATCTTTATTGTTCATATTATTACAAATGTTCTTCATTTCCCCCTCCTCCATTGCTCCCCTCCACCAGGTTTCCACCCCACCCTCTGTTCTTTCCCCACCCCACATTGTCCTCATCCATGAGAGCACAGTTTATGTTCCGTCTCTTCCCTCAACCCCCCACTCCCCTTTTCCTGTTCATCAGAGTTTTTAATTCCCTTATTGATAGTTATGTATTTGTTGTTCATAATTTTTATCTTTATTTTCTTCCTCTTCCTAAAGAACCCCCTTCAGCAATTCATAAAATTCTGGTTTAGTGGTGATGAACTTCTGTAGCATTTTTTTATTTGTGAAGCTCTTTATCTGGCCTTCAATTCCGAGTGATAGCTTTGCTGGGTAGAGTATTTTGGCTGTAGGTTCTTGCTATTCATCACCTTGAATATTTCTTGCCATTCCCATCTGGCCTGCATGGTTTCTGTTGAGAAATCAGCTGACAATCATATGGGTGCTCCTTTATAGGTAACTACCTCTTTTTCCTTGCTGCTTTTAATATTCTCTCTTTGTCTTTTGCTCTTGAAATTTTAATTATGATGTGTCTTGGTGTGGTCCTCTTTGGATTCCTTTTGTTTAGGGTTCTGTGCGCTTCCTGGACTTGTAAGTCTAATTCTTTCACCAGGTGGGGGAAGTTTTCTGTCACTATTTCTTCCAGTATGTTTTTGGTATCTTGCTCTCTCTCTCTCTCTCTCTCTCTCTCTCTCTCTCTCTCTTCTGGGACCCCCATAATTCTGATTTTTTTTAAAAATAAACATCAATGATGAGAGAGAATTATTGATCAGTTGCTTCCTACATGCCTACTGGGGATAAGTAAGAAATCTGGGTATGTGCCCTGACTGAGAATGAAACTGTGACCTCTTGGTTCATGGGTTGATGCTCAATCACTGATCAACACTGGTGAGACAAAGCATTTTTAAAGAAGTCTCTAGATTTGTGTGCAAGGCTTTCAAAATTTTAGTTATATAGTACAACTTGGATTTAATGCTGATGGAAATTAACATGATTTTAAGGTAATAATAACTAATCTTTATTTTTTGTATATTTTCATAATTTTAAATATTTTTAAATGCTTAACCAAACGTATTTATTTTACTTTTTAAATTTATTTATTGATTAAGATGTCACATATTTGTTCTCATCCCTCCATTCACATCCCAAACCCCTCCCCATGCATACCCTCATCCCCCTGTTGTCCATGACCACTGGTTAGGCTCATATGCATGCATACAAGTCCTTTGGTTGATCTCTCTCCCTTTTCCCTACCCTCCCCTACCTTCCCTCTGAGGTCTGACAGTCTAATGATGCTTCTCTGTGTCCGGGTCTGTTCTTGTTCATCAGTCTATGTTGTTCATCATTTTCTATAGATGAGTGAACTCATGTGATACTAGAAATACACTTATAAAAACCTAAAATGAGACAAACAATAATGGTTATGCTGAGAGGCAAATGAATCAGTCTATAGTGAGTTTCTTTCTGGGTCAGCAGTTCTTTTGAATCCCAATTTCTATGTCAAACAATGTGTACATGTCAGCAATGATATTTCAGTTCTGGATAGTGGGACAAATGGTGGTAATGCAGGTGCGACCCTCTCTGGTTTGGTACTGGGCATCCTGCAGCAATGCACAGCTGCTGACTGCTAGTATGGCAAGGTATCATCAGCGTCTTACATCTCTGGAATGTTTCTCTTCTGTCTTCATGGCTGGCATAGTCCTGTGTTTTTAACTCTGCCTTTGTGTTGAGACAAATCCACTGCAAAGAGTACAATTTTATTAAAATACTAATTTATTGAGAAGTTCTTCAAAGTTCAATAAAACTTCAATAGTATGTATTAATTCCTAGACTAAGAACAAGCAATTATATTCTATAGACTGATTATTCTTTTGTATCCTCCAAAATAATTAAGGAATTGTACTAGTGTACTAGTGAAATGTATCATTGGGAAGGTGAGCTTTTTTCCTTCCAAAGATAAAATTATATTTCTGTAAGTATTGTGAATTGTGCAAAAAATCATTTGGTGAAATAAATTCTATTCACTTGGGAAATGGGCATTCTGAAACTAACATGTCGAGTTTGACTATTCCTATATATGACTTTGCAAATTTCTCCTAATCACTGGATTCTACAAAATCCATTTTTAAAATGTTTGTTAATTTAGTGCCGTTAAATCTATTAGATTATGCCCTAAACCGGTTTGGTTCAGTGAATAGAGCACCAGCCTGCGGACTGAAGGGTCCCAGGTTTGATTCTGGTCAAGGGCATGTACCTTGGTTGCAGGCACATCCCCAGTAGGGGGTATGCAAGAGGCAGCTGATCGATAACTCTCTCTCATCAATATTTCTAGCTCTCTGTCCCTCTCCCTTCCTCTCTGTAAAAAATCAATAAAATATATATATATATATATATATATATATATATTTTAAAATCTATTAGATTAAAAATCCAACTTCCTTTCCAAATACAGCTATCACAAATGTTCAAATTTGGGGAAGCTGATATCTTTTTAGAGAATGGACTGTCCTTCTTTATCAAATTCTAAAACCAAACTTTTGCTCTAAGAATGTTCCACTTCTGCTCCTAGACAGTCTATATAAAACTGATGGTATACTTTGCATTTTCTAGAGCAAAGGGATTCTAGTCTTAAGAAGACATCTTTAATATTTAAATATTAAAGACCTAAAAAAAAGAGAGACAAAACTAATTATTCAAAAAAATCTTATTTAAATGCATCCACATATAAGGTTACTAAAGTCATCTTGGATCAAATTCAATAGCAGAAGTTATTTTTAATTGGTAATTGCTACATAAGCACAGATCCTAAAACAAAATGGGGGCGGGAGGAGCATTAGAAGTCCCATTAAAACACGCCAAAACCGGTTTGGCTCAGTGGTAGAGTGTCGGTTTGCAGACTGAAAGGTCCCGGGTTCGATTCCGGTCAAGGGCATGTACCTTGGTTGCAGGCACATCCCCGGTAGGGGGTGTGCAAGAGGCAGCTGGTCGATGTTTCTCTCTCATCGACGTTTCTAGCTCTCTATCCCTCTCTCCTCCTCTCTGTAAAAAATCAATAAAATATATTAAAAAAAAAAAAGTTAAAACAAAAGCAAAAAGATTGACAGTTGTCAAGTATAGTCTATATCTTCTTCAAATTAATTGCTAAGTTACAGCTACTTCACACACTATAAAAAACAGTACATGTTAAAGCATTGTAAAGTAGCACCACACAAGAAAATACAAAAAGAAAGCATCAGAAGAAATGGTATTACTCTAGTTAAGAAACTGTATTCTGTGTTTACACACAGGTATACACATCCAGATGTTTTTACCATTATATTTTTAAAGTGCTCATGCTTTCTTAAATGAGAGGAAGGTACATATTTAGGTACTTTTTGAATACTAATACTCATGTGCAAGACATTAAGGCCACCTGCTGGTTTCAATTTAGTAGGTGGTTCCAGAACAAGAAGATATATCTTGTTCCTAAGATGATTCTGAATACAAAGACTAAATACAGAAAGGTTCAAAAAATAGTGGAGAAAGAGGAGAAGAAACAAAGTTTTTCTTATTTAGAGACACTTGTGGCATTTTTCAAAATTTTTGTCCCCAAAAGTATAATAAAAGATGACCTCAGGTATCTGTAAGAGCCAGATTTAGTAGATTTAATATGCTGGCTCAGACCAATCATTGTGTCTTTAATGGGCCTGATGGTGGGGGGTAGGAGAAGAACTACTAGTAATTTGCATATTACTCTTTTATTAAGTAGGATGGTTAGTTTGGCCTAGTTCATTTATAGTATGCTTAAAATATTTATTTTTTTTCTACAATAAAAATTTATTTTTTTGTTGTTGTAGAAAAAAATAAATATTTTACACATACTATAAATGAAGTAGGCCAAACTAACCATCCTACCTAATAAAAGAGTAATTTGCAAATTAACCACCATTCTACTACACCCACTGGCCATGCCCACCAGTCAATCAGAGCAAGTATGCAAATAAACTCAACCAAAATGGCTACAGCCACAGAGAGCAGGAGGGAGGCTTGGGTTTCCTAGGCAACATAGGAAGCCAAGCTTTCCACCTGCCCTTGCTGGCCTAAGCCTCCACTCAAGGCTATAAAGTTTCAATTATAGAAGGTAAACAAATACAAACAGAAATAGCGGCAGCCACCAAGCTTTAAAGAGTGGGAGGCTAGGGTTTCCCCTGGCAATGGAGGAATCAAAGCTTTCTACACACCCTGGCTGGCCCAGACCTCCACTTAAGGCTATAAAATTTCAATTATAGAAGATACATAAAACCAAACAGAAATGTCTGCCGGCCACGGAGCAAGCAGGAGGCTTGGCTCTACTCCAGGCTACAAAGTTTCAATTGTAGAAAATAAATAAACCCCAGATACCAGGGCCTCTTCTTGGGTCTCCAGGGGCCTTGGCTGGCCTGCAAACCACCACAGGCCCCTCACTCAGACCGCCCCATGCCCCAAGGGAATCCCCACCCTGATCCGGGACACCCTTCAGGGTGAACCAGCTGCCACTCCCCCCCCATGCACCAGGCCTCAATCCTATCTAATAAAAGAGTAATATGCAGATTGACAATAACTCCAACACACAATATGGCTGCCCCCATTTGGTCAAAGATCCTGCCCCTATGTGGACACAAGATGGCTTCCACAGGATGGCCAGCAGAGTAGGGCAGTTGGCGGGGGGGGCAGGCCTGCAAGGGTGGGCCGTTGAGAGGAACCAGGTCTGCAAGGGAGGGCAGTTGGAGGCTATCAACCCTGCAGGTAGGGGTGACCTGGCTGGCAGAGGAAGGAAGTTGGGGGGAAACAGGCTGGCAGGGGAGCAGTTAGACATCAGTCAGGCTGGCATGGGAGTGGTTAGGGGTGATCAGGCTGGCAGGCAGAAGCGGCTAGGGGCAACCAGGGAGGCAGGCAGGCAAGCAGTTGGTAGCCAGCAGTCCTGGATTGTGAGAGGGATGTCTGACTGCCCACCAGGATCAGGCCTAAACGGGTAGTCAGACATCCCTCTAGGGGTCCCAGATTGGAGAGACTGCAGGCTGCACTGAGGCACACTCCCCCCCCCCATGACCCCAATGCACAAATGTCATGCACCGAGCCTCTAGTGTTGTTATAGTGGTAGCTGGGCAACAGCACAATCAGGAGGTTGAACCTTACAGACACAGAACTCAACCCAGTAGAGTTTTCTAAGAGTCTGCGTTATGTTAATTGCACCATATAAATCTTTAAAAGGAGATAAAAGGATAGGACTTTCCTAACTTATTTAATCACAGAACCTGTTTTTCCATAGGGCAGCTCTTGGCACTCTGTTCCACATTTGGTGAAACACTGAGGTACTCAAATAGTATGCAGTGTTCTGTTTATATTTTTTGTGACAAAAAAAATATACTTAAGCTGCAGGAAGACCCTATTGTTACTGTGAAACAGCAGTGGAATGCTCTGCCTGTGCTATTAAATATAGTAGTCACACCACAAGTGGTTCTTGAGCACTTGAAATGTGACTAGTCCAATTAGAAATGAGCAGTAAGTGTAAAACACATACCAGGTTTTGAAGACTCAGTACAAAAGACATGTGAAATAAAATAGCTCAATAATTTTATGTTATTATGTTGAAATGATAATATTTTAGGTATACTGAGTTAAATCAAATACATTATTAAAAGCAATTTCACCTATTTGTCTTCACTTTTTGAATGTAACTACTGGAAATTTTTAAAATTACATTTTTTTAAAAACATTTATTTATTTATTTTTACATATTTTATTGATTTCCCCCCCTCCCTCCCTCCCACACATCCCCTCCCTCCCCAGAGTTTTATGTCCATTGGTTGTACTTATATGCATGTATACAAGTCCTTTGGTTGATCTATTATCTCCCCCAGATCCTCCTCCCCTCCCCACTGAAATTTGACAATCTGCTTGTTGCTTTACTGTCTTTGTATCTATCTTTTGGTTCATCAGTTTATAATGATCTTTATTATCCACAAATGAGTGAGGTCATGTGGTGTTTCTCTTTCATTGATTGGCTTATTTCACTCAGCATGATGTTCTCCAATTCCATCCAGGTTGCTGCAAATGATGAGAATTCCTTCTTTTTTATGGCAGCATAGTATTCCATTGTGTAGATATACCATAGTTTTTGGATCCAATCATCTGCTGACGGGCACCTAGGTTGTTTCCAAATTCTGGCTATTGTAGATTGTGCTGCTTTGAACATAGGGGTGCATATATCCTTTCTGATTGGTGTTTCTAGTTTCTTGGGATATATTCCTAGGAGTGGGATTACTGGATCAAATGGGAGTTCCATTTTCAGTTTTTTGAGGAAATTCCACACTGTTCTCCACAGTGGTTGCACCAGTCTGCATTCCCACCAGCAGTGCACGAGGGTTCCTTTTTCTCCGCAACTAAAATTACATTTGTGGCTCTATTTGTGAAACTTACATCTGTTATCTTCTACAGATGGTCTAGTGGCTTTAACCTGAAGAATAAGTTTTCATGAAAAGGAGTGCCTAAGTTAGACAACTAGAAGTATATTACCAGGGCCCTCATTAATAATGTTCTAATTCATTATAGAGCACTCACCATATAATACAGGCCTATCTTATATAATAAAAGGCTAATATATAATATTAACCAAAACCTGTATTAATATGCAACTATATAGACCAAGTGGCAGAACAACCAAACAACTGAAAAGCATCTATGATGTTTTGCTATGGGCGGGACATGGCGGGTGTTGGTAGCAGCAGGATGTTGGAGCAGGTGAGTAAGGGTGCCAGACCAAGGTCGCTGTCATCGCGGTGAGACTATGGTGGTTACTGAAAATTCTTTGCTCTCCTGAACCATTGTCTCGCCTGGTGCTCACACCTGCTGTTGGTACCAGCCCCACTCACACCCACTGCCAGCACTGGAGCCACCTCTTGCACCCACTTTCCACACCCAATGCCGGCCCCAATCACTCAGTGCCATCAGCAGGTGCGAGCAGAGGCTGTGGCCCTGATCACCCCTCAGGACTTCTCTACTTCCCCCTGTTCCTGAGGGGTGATTAAGGTTGGAAACCACTGCTTCATGGCCCACAGTTCCTTACAGATTGAGAACCGCTAGCAAGGTCACCTAAGACCATCGGAAAACACAGATATTTGCATTATGATTAATAACAATAGCAAAATTAGTTATTAAGTAGCAAAAAAAAAAAATTATGGTTGGGGGTCACCACAACATGAGGAATGGTATTAAAGGGTAGTGGCATTAAAAAGGTTGAGAACCACTGATCTAGAACCACAGGAAAGCTGGCTGAGTGGAAGTTCTACAACTAGAAGGAAGAGAAAAGCACATTTAAACTGTTAGAAGGTACAGAGGTGTGCAGTTATGGAGGCACATGGGAAACGGGCTGGAAACCGGGTGCACTGTTGTTTTTTTCAATCATGAGGGAGATACAAGCTCCTGATTGCTCTGAACTCCAGTTCCAGGCAAGACTCTGGAGACCTAGACTCATATGGGGAGAAAATGGAATGTATGGCATCAGGCCTGAACGTGAGGGGCACTTTCTTTCAGAGGTGCTTGCAGCGATCATTGTTCCTGTGTGGGGGTGTGGGATCTGGGATGTGGCGACGCAGAGAAGCGGAGATGGCTAAATGACAGCCATTGCTGTTTGCTCCACCCTGGTGATTCCCTGAGACCCTACCCCACCCAATTTACCACTCCACCCAAGCTGGGAGCAGTGGCTTTTACATATGAATGGCCTGTCCTTTCGCAGCCTAACCTAAAAAACTACAGCTAGGTGAGAGAGCTCCACAGCTTCCAAAAGAAGTCCCAAGGCTTGGCAGCAGCAGCCTGCCTTGCTTCACAGCTGGTCTTCATCTGGGCACTTCCAAACCCCAAACAAAGAGAAAGAACCTGCAGATATCACTGTAGCTACTGCTGGTTGGCCTCAGGCAGTGCCTGACCTTGCACCTCCTTGGAGATCCAAGAGCCAATGTACCCAATGGTCAGTGTGAGACCATACTATATTACAACTCTTCACATCCATAAGTGACACACTCAGGGGGTAGACTCAGTGAACGCCAAAGCCCCACTGAAGCAAGTTCTGCCTCATAGGGAGTCTCTAGCACAGCAGTTCTTCCATTGCAGACACAGCTAGTCCTCACAACCAATTGGTTTGGAGGTCAATTCCTCACAGTGATACCAACAACAATCAAGGCTTAACTATAATAAGACTGTGCATACAGCCCACAAAGGGGTACACCAAGAGTGTCCACCTCAGGTGATTGGGGAGGCTTAGCCACTGGGCCATAGAGGATATCTACTGCATCAGGCCAATCTATCAACACAGGGAAGCAGCCAGAATGTGGAGCCAAACATGTCACAAATAAAAGAAATGAAGGAAAGCAAAATACTGGATGGATATAGAGTTTAAAACCACAGTTACAAGGTTACTCAAGAATCTTCTAGAAACCTCTGAGGGACTTAGTAGACCTTCAAGGATCTTAGTGAGAATGCAAATAATAATAATAATAATAATAATAATAATAATAATAATAATTAAAAAAATAAAGGAAAAAGACCAGTCAGAAATTAAGCATACACTGACTGAAATAAAAAATAAAATCCAGAAATTCGAGGATCACAAGAATCAAGTCAAAGATTTGAAATACGAAGAAGCATAAAACGCCCACTGGAAGAGCAAAAAGAAAAAAGAATCCAAAAATATGAAGATACTGTAAGGAGCAACTTCAAGCGTACCAACATCAGAATTATGGGGGTGCCAGAAGAAGAAAGAGAGCAAGATATTGAAAACCTATTTGAAGAAATAATGACAGAAAACTTCCCCTACCTGGTGAAAAAAATAGACTTACAAGTCCAGGAAGTGCAGAGAATGCCCAATAAGAGGAATCCAAAGAGGACCACACAAAAGACACATCAAAATTAGAATGCCTAGGGCAAACGACAAAGAGAAAATCTTAAAAGAAGCAAGAAAAAAAAAAAAAACAATTAGTTACCTGCAAGGGAGCATCCACATGATTGTCAGCTGATTTCTCAACAGAAACTATGCAGGCCAGAAGGGAGTGGCAAGAAATATTCAAAGTGATGAATAGCAAGAACCTACAACCAAGATTACTCTACACAGCAAAGCTATCATTTAGAATTGAAGGGCAGATAAAGAGCTTCACAGACAAGAAAAAGCTAAAGGAGTTCATCACTGCCAAACCAGTATTATACAAAATGCTGAAGGGTATTTGTTTAAGAAGAGGAAGAAGAAAATAGTAAAGATAAAAATTATGAACAACAAAGTGACAACAAATACATATCTATCAACAAGTGAATCTAAAAATCAAGTGAATAAAAAAATGATAATCAGAATAAACTGGTGAATATAATAGAATCAGGGGCATAGAAATGGAATGGACTGACAATTCTTGGAGGGAAGGGGATGTGGGAAGAGACTGGACAAAAACCTTACACTTACTGACAAGGTAAGGGCATAAGGTGGGGTGGGAACTGGGTGGAGGGGAGCTATGGGGGGAAAAAAAGAGGAACATTTGTAATAATCTGAACAATAAAGATTTATTTTTTAAATAGGTAGACTGCTCTTTTAACTATACTGTACACCAACAACCTCCACCTCAAAGAATAAAAATATGGGTGATTTAATTCAAATTAAAATTTTTTTTTTCAAATTCAGTTCAGAGGGTAGCATGTACACAAAGGTGAAAAAGATCTAAGAAATTCTGCAGACAAGAGACTGCCATTTGTAAAAGTGTCAGACTCTTAGAAAGTGGGAAAGACAAGATTCAACACTTTTAGAAAGGCATTATCCAGCAGGCCTCAATTTATTAGCACTTTAAATTAGAGAATCCAGGAAAGGGTAACCCAGAAGGCCCAGATATTTGTTATCATGAACTTTTTATTGTTGTTGTTTCCACCACAGTAAAAATAAAATGGCCAGGTTTCTTTTTGGAGGAAAAGCAAGATAAATGCAGCTGCCATTCTACTCTCTCATGCACATATACTTGGGTGGACTGTCCTGGACCTGTGATCTGGCTACAGAATGGGCTCAACTTATTCTTCTACTAACCTCAAGGTCAGCCTGCTGGAAAACAATCATTGTCTCACTAATAGAAAGATGTAAAAGGTTGGTCAACCTTGAAGCTCTGAAAGGTCAGAGGCAACCACTTCCTATTTAATTGAGACAATGGTAACTGATGCAACTTCCCCATCAAATAATCATGTAAATCCTTACTGCTATGACAATCTGCTTATTACCTGCCTAAGGGCTATGGGTGCATCCCAAACCTGCTTAAGGGTGATGAGTGTATCCCATAGTCTCAATAAAAGGGATAGAAAGGCCAGATTCTCCCACTAAAGGTGGGCTCCCACTTGGCCCCCCATATCACCAAATTAAATTTCTTCTAGTCTTTCATTTGTGTGTGGCCCTTCTCCAAAACCCAAACCTTAAACCGGAACCCTGAACCATGGGGGACGTGAAAGGGGTTCCCACATCAGCCCTTCTGTCCCAAGTGAAGTCTGGCCTTATTGAGCCTGTAGCTCTAAACTATGAACTGACATGGCTGTAAATAAAGAGAAAACTGCCTGCCCAGGCAAAAGGAGGTTGCATGATTAAGCACATAGAAAAAACATATCAGAATGTAACTATTTGAAGAAGAAGAGGACAAGAAGTTGCTGAATTGGAAATAAGGGGGTGATTAGAGGTCCCAGAAAGCAATAAAACTATGAGTAAGATTAGTAGTTCTTAGCAGCATTAAATGTGCATCCACTACTCACACTGAGATGCTGAGCTGCAGCAAGCTTTCTCCCACCCACCCTTTTGCCTGTCTTCTGATTTGCCTTCCTTGCCAAATTTATACCAAGGTCACATGGCCTTAGTGAATCTGAGGCTACTCATTTAGCTAATAATTTGGGACAGAGTTGAATAAATAACTCAGGTCCTGAAAGAAAGGCTTTATATGCAATATGGAGTATATTTCCATCACTATGTCATAAAGTTCTGATGCCTGAATAAAGCACAAACCAAATTCAAGAAAAAATACTTTATTTTCCAGTTCATTTTTGCCCTGTGAACTGGACTGCCAAATCCTTTTCTTGCATCAATGGCACCTTAATCATGTTTCAGCCAGCAAAATAAATATTTACATTAAAATTAGCTCAAGAGCTAAACCAGTCTATTTCTATGTACTAAGCTCCAGTAAATCAAAACCTTCTGAGGTTCAAATGTGATAGTCAGGATTGGTTCTGGAATATAAAAATATACACTTTGGGAGCGAGAAAAAATGGTTCCAGAATAGGCAGGTGTGTCCTGAACCTTGCCCCGGAGCAGATGGAATGATCAACTAAATCAAACAACATCCACCCCAAATTGGCAAAGTAGACACAGCTGGTGAGACAATTCACAGCCAGGAAAGGCAGAAAATGCCTGGATATCGGTAAAATCAGGGATCTGAGCTGAAGAGAACTGTGAAACCTCCAAGCCCAGTGTGTCAGAGGGAAACCACACAGCAATGAGGCCAGGTCACGCACAGCATCTGACTGTGGAAAGGAGGTCTGCAGGACTGCTAGAAGCAGGGGATTCTATATCTGGGTCCACAGCCAAGAGAGACTGAGCCCATAGGGAGCAGCCTGTATTGCTGCCAAGGCCACACTTTGTGGGAGGGTGAGGGGGACAGGGGCTTGCAGTGGCACAGCACTTTCCCCTCTTTTTGGTCTTTGCTTTTGTTCACTGAATCTAATTCATGGGACCTTTCAAATACACAGACACTCACCCGTGACTGAACTGAAGTGTGGACTTGTGAAGTCTGGGGAGAGACCAGGGAGAGGAAAGAGTTGGGAAGAGGTGGCAGCAAGTCTGTCTCTGAGCTACACCAGAGGAGCTGGACCTAGGCAGCCATTTTCTCCTGAAGAGGAAGCCCCTCCCTGCAGTCTCCAGGCAGCCAATACAGCCACACACAAACTACACTCTGAGAAGCACAAAGAATTAAAAAAAAAATCTGAATAGTCCCTGAGAGCCCACAGGGACTGGCCTAAAGAGAGGCCTTCAGTCCCAGCAACAGGAAACTGAGAAGCAGCAGACAGTACAGAAGAGTGGGATCTAAAACCAGCCCCCATGGGGAGCTAAAACTTGGTGGAAAGAAACAACAGTTCACTTTTTCACTTTTATTTTGTTTTATTATTATTTTGTTATCTCTTTTTTCTTTATTTTCCTGTTTTTGTTTATTTATTTCTATTTCTTTTTGCATTATTTTTCATCATTATAATTTTTTTTATTTTATCCTATTTTTAAAATTATTTTTTTCTTATTTCTTTCTCTTCTTATACACTCATCCTCTTTTTACTTCCTTTATACTGAACTTAGGTTTTACCCATATTCACCCACCTCCTTAATCTTACTTTCTGTTTATAAGCTCAGCCTCTACAGATACTGCCCCACTCTCAGTATTTGGTGTTTCTATATTTTGATTTATCTGTTTGTTCTCTGGTGTTTTTTCCATATATATATATATATATATATATATATATATATATATATATATATATATAAAATTTCTTTTTTCTTACTTTTTCTTTTTCTTTACTCTCATTCCATTTTTCTCTCCTCAATATCATTTGTGCTCTCTTTTCTCTCCCCTAATTCTTATCTTTGGTGGTCACTTATATTTGGGTAATCAGTGTTGTTAGTACATTTATGTTTTGTTATCTTTGTGTTGTGTCTTATCAAGTTGCATTTTGTCCTGTTTGACCAATGTGGTAGAGAACGAGCCCCATAACCAGAGACCTGGAGAGGAGACTCCATCCGTGAATGGGTCAATAATACTCCAGACCCAACTACAGAGGCAGGAGGAAGGAGGCACTGAGGGAAAGAGCGAGAGTGAATGATGGAGTGAAAGAAGAGTGTGTGGACATATGGTGTGTGTGTGTGTGGGGTGGGGGGGGACAGTTAGATCCCACAGGACCTTAGGGGGCAGGTTGACTAAGATCGCCTAACTTGGAAGCCTCTGCTACCACTGCAAACTCTCCTGGAGTGGCTAGCACTTCCACAGAGGCCATGCCTTTTTGAAGGGGAGAGCTGCTATGACTAGGAGCCCAGCCTCACCTCCACCCAGGGTTCCCTCAGACAGCACCTGGGACTCTACAGCTAACCTTGCCAGGGACTTGCAATTGGATAAAAAATTAAAAGACAGGAGGAGAGCCTAAGGGAGCTTTGGGAAAACATGAAACAAAGCAATGTGCAAATAATAAAGGTGTGAGATGACAGGAAGAGAAGCAAGTGTTAGAAAACCAATTTGAAGAAATAATGTCAGAAAACTGCCCTGATGTGGGGAAGAAAAAAGTCACACAAGCACAGAATCTCAAACAAGATGAACCCAAAAAGACCCACAGTAATACAGATTGTAATTAGGATAGCAAACTTGCAGGAGAAAGAGAAAATCTTAAAAGGAGAGAGAGAGAGAGAGAGAGAGAGAGAGAGAGAGAGAGAGAGAGAGAGAGAGAGAGAGAGAAAGTTACCTATAAGGGATCTCCTATTAGATTGTCAAATGATTTCTCAGCAGAAACACATCAGGCCAAGAGAAATGGAAGGAAATTTATAAAGTGATAGAAACCAAGGGACTGAATTTAAGAATACTCTATCCAACAAGGCTATCATTCAAAATTAAAGGGGAAGCTAGGAGCTTTACAGACAAAGAAAAAAAAAAAAGGCTAAGGAAGTTTATCTCTACCCAGCCAGCAATGCAAGAAATGCAAAAAGGACTAGTGTAAAAAGAAGAAATAAAAAGGGAATAAGGAACATGGGCACAAAAATAAAAATAGCCACAAAGAAGTACCTATTAGTAATAACTTTAAATGTAAAGAGACTAAATGCTCCAGTCAAAACACATCAAGTAACTGAATGTATAAAAAAACATGATTGCCCTCACCAGTTTGGCTCAGTGGACAGAGTGTTGGCCTTCAGATTGAAGGGTTCCAGGTTTGAGTCTGGTCAAGGGCATGTACCTTGGTTGTATAATAGCACAACCCCAGTAGGGAGCATTTAGGGGGAAGCTGATTGATATTTCTTTCTCATCAATATTTCTAATTATCCCACTCCCTTCCTCTTTGTAAAAAATAAATAAAATATTTTTAAAAAACATGAGCCATATATATGCAGTCTACTAGAGATGCACCACAGAAAAAGGGACTCAAACAGACTAAAAGCAAAGGGATAGAGAAATAACTTTCAGGCAAATGTAAATGGAAAAAAAAAAAAAGCAGGGGTATTAATACTTTTACCTGACAAAAGAGACCTCAAAGTGAAGGCCATAACAACAGATAAGGAAGTCCACTTCATAATATTAAAGGAATTGATACAACAAGATATAACGCTGATAAACATATGTGTACCCAGTGCATGAGCACCCAAATACATAAAACAACTTCTGGAAGATATCATGGGAGAGATCAACACCAGTACAGTATTGTAGGGAACTTTAATACCCAACTGACATCACTCAATAAATCCTCTAGACAAAAAAATCAGCAAAGAAACAACAATCCTAAATGACTCACTAGATCATATGGACTTAATTAACATCGTCAGAACATTTCACCAAAAAGCCACAGAATATATGTTCTTCTCAAAAGCACATAGGACATTTTAAAAGATAGACCACATACTGGGTCACAGGCAAAGTATCTCTAAAGTCAAGAAGATTGAAATCATATCAAGCATGTTCTCAGACCACAATGGCATAAGATTAGAAATAAACTACAATAAAAAAGTTCAAAAACTTAGAGGCTGAATAGTATACTATTGGTTTACAAAGAGATCAAAGAAAATAAAAAATAAAAAACATACTGGAAACAAATAACAAAGAAAATATAACAATCCAAAATTTATGGGACATTGTGAAAGCAGTCCTAAGAAAGAAGTTTATAGATCTACCTTAAAAAAATGGTAATAAATTATCTAACTCTACAATTTAAAGAATTAGAAAGAGGGCAACATGAAAAGCTCAGAGTGAGTAGATAGAAGAAGATAATAAAGATCAGAGCAGGACATGATTTCATTCATCTAGGGGAAATGATGAACAATATAGACTAATGAATAAGAACAAACCCAGAGACAAGGAGGCATGGATCAGACTGTTGGACCTCAGAGGGAGGGTAGAGAAGGGTGGGGATAAAGAGGAAAGATCAACCAAAGGACTTGTGTGCATCCATATGAGCCTAAGGACAACAGAAGGATGGGGGCATGCATGGGGAGGGGATTGAAATGGAAATGGGGGTATGAGGACAAATATGTGATACCTTAATCAATAAAGAAATTTAAACAAAAAAATCAGAGCAGAGATAAATGGCATAGAGACCAAAAACAAAACAAAACAAAACAAAACAACAATAATACAAAAGACCAATGAAACCAAGAGCTGGTTCTTTCAAAGGATAAATAAGATTGATGAACCTCTAGCCAGGCTCACCAAGAAGCAAAGAGAGAGGACCCAAATAAACAAAATCAGAAATGAAACAGGCAAAATGACAAAAGACCACACAGAAATACAAAGGATTGTTAAAACATACTATGAACAACTCTATTCTAACAAACCAGACAACCTGGAGCAAATGGACATAATCTTAGAAAAATACAACCTTCCAGCCGAAACTGGTTTGGCTCAGTGGTAGAGCGTCGGTCTGCGGACTGAAAGGTCCCAGGTTTGATTCCGGTCAAGGGCATGTACCTTGGTTGTGGGCACATCCCCGGTAGGGGGTGTGCAAGAGGCAGCTGGTCCATGTTTCTCTCTCATCGACGTTTCTACCTCTCTATCCCTCTCTCCTCTTCTCTGTAAAAAAATCAATAAAATAGAAAGTTCGGAGGTAAGATGGCAGAAAAATAGATGGGCGGATTCTGAGCCCTCTCCCGAAGCAGAAAGAGAGAGCAGCTGATGGTCTTGAGCTGTGAGTGTTTATTAGCAAGCTGGGAGACAGCGAACACCAGAAGAAACTGCTGGGGGGCTGCAGACAGAGGTACCCCTCACAGGGAGCACCCACGCAGGCTACGTCCCTGCCTGGAGCTACCTACCAGCTTTGACGGGGGAAACCTCGCCATCTTGAGAGGAAGATAGGATCGTGTCAGAGGCCTGAATATCCACAGCCTCAGCGGCCACCAAGCAGCTGAGACCCCCAGAACGCGGATTCAAGGCGGCACGAACACCTGGCCTCACAGGAGTGCCCCACTGCTCGGCGAAAAGGTCAGATTTCATGGGAGAGGGTGGAGAGTGCTTGCAGGGAAAACAAAAAGCCTGCTCGCACAGAGCGCGTGGAAGTTGGAGGACAAGGGCGGTGATTACAAGTAGAAGATCCAGCTGTTGGGTGGGTGTCACCCGTGAAAGTGGACGGGGCTCCTAACAGGGGATTTTATATATCCTAACAGATATATAAAGAGCAATACATTTGGATCTGGCTCTGAGGGATATCGGAGAGTTGCGGGAGATTGCAGTTGCTCGGACATGTCCCCTCCCACCTCCGTAGTTCCTGCTTCAGAGAGAACAAAAAAAACAAACAAACAAACAAAAAAAGCTGGAGAGGCTCAGGCGTCCTCAAACATTTTAAAGTGGGGGCCAGATCACGGTCCCTCAGAGAGCTGGAGGGCCGGAATATATGAACTACTAATTCCTACTGTAACACCTCGGCTGTGCTCACTGCCCAAAAAACCTGGCGGGCCGGATCAGACTCCTCTGCGGGTCGCATGTGGCCCACGGGCCCTAGTTTGAAGACGCCTGCTAGAGTCTGGGAAGTCAACCTAGAAACACTGCCCCTGGAGGCTAATTCACAAATTGACTCTAGTGTAATAAAAACAAAGCAAAACCTGCCTAAAAATCAGGACTGGATCATAACAATAGAGGAAGCGAATGACCTTCATTACTGCAAATTTTATTTAAATTTTTAAAATTTTATTATTTTTTTTAATTGTTAAAATTTTGTTTTTTATTTTTGTTTTCATTATTTGCAACGTTTTCCCAAAATACTATTTTTTTCTTTTTCCTCACTTGATTTTATCTTTATACCTATTACATTGTATACATAATCAACATTATTACTATTACTAATTTACCTTTTTCATCTTATTTTCTTTTGTTTATTTTTATCATTTTTATTTCATTTTATTATATACATTTTTTATTTCAGGATTAGTATTCTACAGTCTTTATCTATCTTTCCTTCTCCAACGCTTTATTCTATCTCAACCATATCTTTATGCCTTCACCCTCTTACCGATATTTTCCTTTGGTACCCCGTTTATCTTAACCCTTTCCTGCTCTAGATTTTCCCCATTCCTTCTGTCTACCCCCTCCTAAAATTTCACCCTACTTGTATATATCTAATTTCCAACTACCTGCTCCAAGCCCATTCACAACTCCCTCGCAGTTGTCCTAAAAACAAAACAAAACGAAACAAAAAACAGTCTTTCTCTCTAACTCTTTGAAGTTGTATGTTGAATGTTAACTATACTGAAGTTGTACACTCTTTTTTTTTATAAGACTGATTTGCCTATGCTTTTTTTTTGACTGTATGTTTTTGTTAGCTGGGTTCTAGTCACCTTTATTGGTGTTTATTAATATCGCAAGCACATTTCTATTCAGTGCCTTGTGTGTTGTACCTGGTTGTGTTGTATTTTGTGCCTTTAAATCAAAGCAGGAGAGAGAGAACTACACAACCAGACATCCTAGATCATGGGGAGACCAAAAAACAGCCAGCATATGAAAGAAAAGCAGGCTTCACCAGAAAAGTAAGTAAACAAGATAGAGACAAGCAACCTACCAGAGCAAGAATTCATAGTAATGATCATAAGATGGCTAAAAAGAATGGAAGACAAATTTGACAATATGAGTAAGAACCAAGAAGAAATGAAAAATGAAGAAGAACCAAGAAGAAATGAAAAATGACATCGCTACTGTAAAGAACTCAATAGAAAGGATCAAGAGTAGATTATAAGAAGCAGAGGACCGCATCAGCGAGCTAGAAGACAAGATGGAAAAAAATACCCAATTAGAACAGCTTCTGGAAAAAAAATTAAAAAACAGGAGGAAAGTCTAAGGGAACTTTGGGACAATACAAAACAAAACAATATTAGAATAATAGGGGTTCCAGAAGGAAAGGGAATTGAGGAAGACATGGAAAATGTATTTCAAGAAATAATGACAGAAAACTTTCCTGAGATAGAGAAGAAAAACCCCACACAAATCCAAGATGCTCGTAGAGTCCCAAGCAGAATGAACCCCAGAAAACCGACCCCTAGGCACATTATAATTAAGCTGGCAAACACCAACGACAAAAAAAGAATTTTAAAAGCAGCCAGAGAGAGACAGAAGGTTACATATAAAGGAACCCCCATCAGAGTAGCAACAGATTTCTCCACAGAAACTTATCAGGCCAGAAGGGAATGGGATGAAATATACAAAGTCATGCAAAGGAAGGGTCTGAATCCAAGAATACTGTACCCAGCAAAGTTATCAATCAAAAGTGAAGGTGAAATCAGGACCTTCACAGACAAAAACAGACTAAGGTAATTTATCTCCACCAAACCAGCAATGCAAGAAATGCTAAAGAGTCTACTGTAAAATTAAAGAAATAGAAAGCAAAGAAGGAACACAGGGGTATAGAATTAAAATGACATCAAATAAGTACCTATCAATAATAACTTTAAATGTAAATGGACTAAATGCTCCAATCAAAAGACATAGGGAAACGGATTGGATAAGGAAACAAGACCCATATATCTGTTGTCTACAAGAAACCCACCTCAGAAAAAAAGATGCACACAGACTGAGGGTGAAGGGATGGAAAAAGGTTTCCCAGGCGAATAGAAATGAAAAAAAAAGGTGGGGTAGCAATACTTATATCTGACAAATTATATCTCAGAGTGAAGGACATAACAAGAGATAATGAAGGCTACTTCATAATACTAAAGGGAGCAATCAAACAAGAAGAAATAACCCTGGTAAATATATATGCACCCAATACGGGAGCACCCCAATATATATAAAAACTGCTGGAGGACATTAAGGGAGAGATTAATAGCAATACAATCATAGTAGGAGATTTTAATACCCCACTGTCACCCTTTGACAAATCATCTAAACAAAAAATCAGCAAAGAAATATCAATCCTAAATGACTTGCTAGACCAGATGGAATTAATCGATATTTTCAGAACATTCAACACAAAAGGCACAGAATATACATTCTTCTCAAGCGCACATGGGACATCCTCAAAGATAGAACACATTTTGGGACATAGGCAAAGTCTCTTCAAATTCAAGAAGATAGAAATCATATCAAGCATCTTCTCAGATCATAGTGGCATAAAACTGGAAATTAACTACAATGAAAAAAATCCAAAAAAATCAAACACATGGAGACAAAACAGCATGCTATTAAACAAGGACTGGGTTACCACAGAAATCAAGGAAGAAATTAAAAACATCCTGGCAACAAATGACAATGAAAACACAACTATCCAAAATCTATGGGACACAGTAAAAGCAGTTTTGAGAGGGAAGTTCATATCCCTACAAGCCTATTGCAAAAAACTAGAAAAAAGTGTAACAAATGATCTAACTCTACAACTCAAAGAGTTAGAAAAAGAGCAACAAGAAAAGCCCAGTGTAAGCAGAAGGACAGAAGTAACAAAAATCAGAGCGGAGATAAACGACATAGAGACCAAAGAAACAATACATAAGATCAACAAAACCAGGAGCTGGTTCTTTGAAAGAATAAACAAGATAGATGAACCTCTAGCCATGCTAACCAAGAAACAAAGAGAGAGTACCCAAATAAACAAAATCAGAAATGAAAGAGGTGAAAAAACAACAGACCCAGCCGAAATACAAAGGATTGTTACAAAATACTACGAACAACTCTATTCCAACAAACTGAACAACCTGGAGGAAATGGACATATTCCTAGAAAAATACAACCTTCAAAAACTCAATCAGGAAGAATCTAAAAATCTCAATAGAGCAGTGACTTGGGAAGAAATTGAAAGAGTCATCAAAAAGCTTCCAGCAAACAAAAGCCCAGGGCCAGATGGCTTCACAGGAGAGTTTTACCAAACATTCAAGGAAGAACTAAAACCTATCCTCCTCAGACTATTCCAAAAAATTCAAGAGTTAGGAACACTTCCAAACTCCTTCTGTAAAGCCAGCATCACCCTAATACCAAAACCAGATAAAGACAACTCAATGAAAGAGAATTACAGGCCAATATCCCTCCATTAAAAATCTAATTGACTTAATAAATGAATTTGGCAATGTAGCAGGATACAAAATTAACGCTAAGAAATCTATGGCATTTCTATACACCAACAGCGAATTTATAGAAACAGAGACTAAAAAAGCAATTCCATTTACCATCGCACCAAAAAAATTAAGATACCTAGGAATAAACTTAACTAAGGAAGTAAAGGACCTATATGCGGAAAACTACACAACACTGAAAAAAGAGATAGAGGAAGATGTAAACAGATGGAAGAACATACCATGTTCATGGATTGGTAGAATCAACATCATCAAAATGTCCATACTTCCTAAAGCAATCTATAGGTTCAATGCACTCCCTATTAAAATACCAATGGCATATTCCACTGACCTAGAAAGAACTCTCCAAAAGTTCGTTTGGAACAATAAAAGACCCCGAATAGCCACAGCAATCCTGAGAAAGAAGAGTAAAGTAGGAGGGATCTCAATACCAGACTTCAAACTGTATTACAAAGCCACTGTTCTCAAAACAGCCTGGTACTGGCCCAAGAACAGACATATAGATCAATGGAATCGAATCAAGAACCTAGATATCAACCCAAATCACTATGCTCAATTAATATTTGACAAAGTAGGCACGAATATACAATGGAGTCAAGACAGTCTCTTCAATAAATGGTGTTGGGAAAATTGGACACATACATGCAAAAGAATGAAACTGGATCACCAACTTACACCCTACACAAAAATAAACTCAAAATGGATACAGGACTTAAACATCAGACGGGAAACCATAAAAATACTAGAAGCATCCACAGGCAGCAAAATCTCAGACATATGCCAAAAGAACTTCTTCACTGATACTGCCCCTAGGACAATGGAAGCTAAAGAGAAAATAAATAAATGGGACTACATCAAAATAAAAAGCTTTTTTACAGCAAAAGAAACCATCAACAAAACAACAAGAAAGCCCACAGTGTGGGAGAACATATTTGCAAATGATACCACTGATAAAGGTTTAATCTCCAACATCTACAAACAGCTTATACAACTAAATAAAGGGAAGATGAATGATCCAATTAAAAAATGGGCAATGGACCTAAATAGAATCTTTTCAAAAGAAGACAGAAGGAAGGCCAAAAGGCATATGAAAACATGCTCAAATTCACTAATTGTCCGAGAGTTGCAAATCAAAACAACAATGCGGTACCATCTCACACCTGTCAGGATGGCCAACATCAACAATCAACAAATGACAAGTGTTGGCGAGGTTGCGGAGAAAAAGGAAACCTCGTGCACTGCTTGTGGGAATGCAGACTGGTGCAACCACTGTGGAGAACAGTGTGGAGTTTCCTCAAAAAACTGAAAATGGAACTCCCATTTGACTTAGTAATCCCACTCCTAGGAATATATCCCAAGAAACTAGAAACACCAATCAGAAAGGATATATGCACCCCTATGTTCATAGCAGCACAATCTACAATAGCTAAAATCTGGAAACAGCCTAGGTGCCCGTCAGCAGATTATTGGATCAAAAAACCATGGTACATCTACACAATGGAATACTATGCTGCCATAAAAAATAAGGAATTCTCATCATTTGCAGCAACCTGGATAGAACTAGAGAACATCATGCTGAGTGAAATAAGCCAGTCAATGAAAGAGAAACACCACACGATTTCACTCATTTATGGATAATAAAGAACATTATAAACTGATGAACCAAAAGATAGATACAGAGACAGTAAAGCAACAAGCAGACTGTAAAATTACAGCAGGGAGATTAGGGAGATCTGGGGGAGATAAGAGATCAACGGAAGGACTTGTATACATGCATATAAGTACAACCAATGGACACAAAACTCTGGGCAGGGGGAGTATGTAGGGGCGGGCAATGTTAAAATATGTACACAGATAATAATTTAATTTAAAAAAAATCAATAAAATATATTTAAAAAAGAAAAAAAAGAAAAATATTATACAACCTTCCAAAACTCAATCAGGAAGAATCTAAAAATCTCAATAGACCAATAATTATGGAGGAAATTGAAGCAGTCATAAAAAAGCATTAAGCAAACAAAAACCCAGGGCCAGATGGTTCCACAGGAGATTTTTACCAATTATTCAAAGAAGTATTAAAACCTATCCTCCTCAGACTATTCAAAAAAAAAAAAAATTCAAGGGGAAAAAACACTTCTAAGTTCATTCTATGAAGCCAGCATCACCCTACTACCAAAACCAGATAAAGGCAACACAATGAAAGAGAATGACTGGTCAATATCCCTCATTAACATAGATGCCAATATCCTCAACAAAATTCTAGCAAATCAGATGCAGCATTGCATCAGAAAAATCATACATCATGACCAAATATAATTTATCCCAGGGATGCAAGTTTGGTACAATATCTGCAAATCAATATCATGATACATCAAATAAATTGAGAGATAAAAATCATATAGTCATATCAATTAATGCAGCAAAAACATTTGACAAAATCCAACATCCTTTCTTGATAAAAACCCTTAGCAAAATGGAAATAGAGGGATCACAGTTCAACATATTAAAAGCCTTATATTACAAATCTATGACCAACATCACACTGTATGGGCAAAAACGAAAACTATTTCTCCTAAGAACAGGAAGGAGACAGGGATGTCCACTCTCACAAGTCCTGATTGACATACTATTGGAAGCGCTAGCAATAGAAACGAGACAAGAAGAAATATTAGTAAAAGGTATCCAAATTAGATAAGAAGATGTAAACCTTTCATTATTCTCAGATGACATGATACTGTACATAGAAAACCCTAAGGACTCCATAAAAAACTATTGGAACCAATAAATGAATTTGGCAATGTAGCAGGATACAAAATTAACACCAAGAAATCTATGGCATTTATATACACCAGTAGTGAACTCTTAGAAAGACAGATTAAAAAATAATCCCATTTACCATTGGACCAAAAAAATTATGATACCTGGAATAAACTTAAGTAAGGAGGTAAAAGAAAACTACAGGACACACATAGAAAAAAAGAGCTATAGGAAGACAAACAAATGGAAGAACATACCGCGTTCATGGATTGGTATTATAGAATCAACATCATTAAAATGTCCATACTACCAAAAGCAATCTATATGTTCAATCCACTCCCCATTAAAATACCAATGGCATATTTCACATACCTATAAAGAACTCTCCAAAAGTTCTTCTGGAATAAAAAAAAAGACCCCAAATAGCCACAGCAATCTTGAGAAAGAAGAACAAAGTAAAAGGTATATCAATACCAGATATCAAGCTGTATTACAAAGCCACGGTTCCCAAAACAGCCTGGTACTGGCACAAGAACAGACATATAGACCAATGGAATAGAATGGAGAATCCAGAAATCAACCCAAGACAGTATTCTCAATCAATATTTGACAAAGGAAGCAAGAATAAACAGTGGAGTCATGAAAGTCTCTTCAATAAATGGTGTTGGGAAAATTGGACAGATACATGCAAAAAAAATGGAAGTATACCACCAACTTACACCATACACCAAAATAAACTCAAAATTGATAAAGTAGTTAAACATAAGATGGGAAACAATAAAAAGAATTAGAAGATTCCACAAGCAGCAATATCTCAGACATATGCCCAAGCAATATCTTTCCTGATACAGCTCATAAGGCATGAGAAATTAAAGAGAAAATAACCAAATAGGACTTCATCAAAATAAAAAGCTTTTTCACAGCAACGGAAACCATCAACAAAACAACAAGAAAGCCCACTGCATGGGAGAATATATTTGCCAATGTTATCACCTATAAGGGTTTAATCTTCAACATTTACAGGGTACTCATACAACTTAACAAAATGGAGATAAACAATACAAGAAAACAATGGGCAATGTACCTAAATAGATACTTTTTGAAAGAGGACATAAGGAAGGCCAAGAGACATATGAAAGCATGCTCAAAGTCACTAATCATCTAAGAGATGCAAATCAAGATGACAGTGAGGTATTAACTCACACCTGTCAGAATAGCTACCATCAACAAATCAACAAATGACAAGTGCTGGTGAAGAAAAAGGAAATCTCATGCACTACAGGTGGGAATTCATACTGGTATAGCCATTGTGAAAAACAGTATGTCACTTCCTCAAAAAATTAAAAATGGAATTCCCATTTGACCCAGTGATCCTCCTTTTAAGAATATATCCCAAGTAACTGGAAACACCAATAAGAAAGCATATGTGCACCCCTATGTTCATAGCAGCACAATTTACAATAGCTAAAATTGGGAAACAGCCTAGATGCCCATCAGCAGATGAGTGGATTAAAAACTGTGGTACATCTACAGAATGGAATACTATGCTGAGGGGAAAAAAGGAGTTCTTACCATTTGCTACAGCATGGATGGAAATGGAGAGCATTATGCTAAGTGATATAAGCCAGGCAGAGAAAGATAAATATCATATGATCTCACTCATTAGTGGAATATAATGAAAACCATAAATTGATGAACAAAAATAGATCCAGAGACAGAGAAGCATCAATCAGACCCTGAAACCTAAGAGGAAAAATATGGGAGGGTGGGGGTAAAGGGGAGAGATCAACCAAAGGATTTGTATGCTCACATATAAGCCTAATTAATGGACACAGACACCAGAAGTGTGATGGCCTGAGGGAGGGTGTGGGGAGGCAATGGAAGGATAAGATCACTTATGTAATACCTTAAATAATTAAGAAAAAATAAATTTAAAAATACATATACACTTTGTTTTCACCAATCAAGTGATCCAGAATGTATGGCATCCACACATGGATATTCCATTTGGCTAAAATACTTATCTGAAGTCATAATTGAGCATAATTTTATATTTAATAGATAGTTAAATTACAGCTTCCCCCTTTAAATATATAAATAATCTGCATATTATCATGCTCTCATCCATTTACAACCCTCATGATAAACCTGTATGGTGAAGAGGGTGATTATTATAGTGACAGAGAAAGGATTTAACATGTTCAATGCAGGGCTTTTTGCATTACTAACGTTTTTTCTTTTAATCATGTGTTTGCTTAATATGGTTATAAATCACGAACTTACATTTTCTTGTATTGAAATTATTGAGATTTCCTCTCTCCAGAAATTGAAACAATTTGAGTACTACATTGATGAAAGTCTTAATGTGTCAAAGCAATTTAAAGATATAAATTCCCATGGAAGAGTTGGCTTAGACCAAAAAATATGACTTTTTTTTTTTAATTATCTGAAAGTGAAAATGATTACCTTAATAGTGTAGTCAGGAGGATGAAACCAAGATGGTGGCATAGGGAAACACCTAAATTGCTGCCTCAAAAAACAATTTCAAAACTACAACTAAAAGACAAAACGGACATCATCCAGAACCACAGAAAGGCTGGCTAAGTGGAAATTCTACAACTAGAAGGAAAGAGAAAAACACACTGAAACTTACAGGAACTGCAAAAGGTAGAGGTATGGAGGCACGTGCGGAGAGAGTGGGCAACTGAGTACGTGGTGGCTTTTTAAATCTGGAGGGAGACAAAAGCTCCCAACTGTGCTGAACTCCAGTTCCAGGCCAGACTATGTGAACCTAGACTCATACACTGAAAAACTGGACTGTAAGAAAAAAAAACAAAAAGGCACACAGAGACTCATAGGAACTTCAGAAGGCAGATGTATGGAGGCTTGCACAGGGAAAGGACTGGCAACTGAGTAAATGTCTGGCTTTCTCAATTGGGAGGGAGACAAAAGCTCTGACTGCTCTGAACTCCAGTGCTGGGTAAGACTCTGAGGACCCAGACTCATTCGGGCAGAAAGTGCATTGTCTGGCAGCGGGCGAAATTTGAGGGCAGCTTTCTCTCAGAGGTGCTTGCAAAAATTACTGTGAGACACTGAGACCCAGGGTCCTCTTAAGTTAGGGCTGATGGGAAGCCATTGCTGTTGGCTCTGCCATGAGACTCCACCCCATCCAAGCTGAGCACAGAGGCCTTTTCAAGTCTTGTCTCATAAGGGTGTCTCCAGCATAGAAGTTCTCCCAGCATAGACATAGCTGTTCCTCACAGCCAATTGTCCTGGAAGTCATTTCCTCCCAGTGATACCAATAACAATCAAGGGTTAACTATAACAAGACTGTGCAACATAGCCCACAAAGGGGTGCACCAAGAATGTCTACCTCAGGTAACTGGGGAGGCTGAGCCACTGGGCCCTATAGGACACCTAGCACACAAAGCCACTCTATCAACTCAGGGAAGCAGTCAAAATGCGGATACAAAGAAACAGGTCACAAATGAAGGAAATTGAGGAAAGCGAACAACTGGATATAGAGTTCAAAATCACGGTTATAAGGTTATTCAAGAATTTTCTAGATGAGAAACCAAGATGGCTGTATAGGTAAACACCTAAACTGCTGCCTTGCACAACAATTTCAAAACTACAACTAAAAGAAAAAATGAACATCATCCAGAACTACAGGAAAGCTGGCTGAGTGGAAATTCTACAACTAGAAGGAAAGAGGAAAGCAGATGGAGAATCAGAGGACCTATAAAAGTAGGAGGTATGAAGACATGCATGCGGGCAGCTGAGTGCCTGGCTGGCTTTCTTTAGTGAAAAGCTCCCAACTGTGCTGAACCCCAGTTCTGACTGCCCTGAACCTCAGTTCCGGGTGAGACCCTGGGGATCCAGGCTTATATGAGCGGAATCTGGACTGTCAGATTGAAACTCAGGGGAGCAGAAAAAGGCAGAGGTCTGGAGGAGCAAGCAAATGTGTGACGAGAGGACTGACTGCTGAATGCCACTGGCTCTCTCTAGCAGATGGGAAAATGAAGCTCCCCCACTACACTGAACTCCAATTCTGGGCAAGAATCTGGGAATCCAGATTCATTGGCGGAGGAACTGGACTATCTTGCAATAGGTGAAACTGGAGGGCAGCTTACTCTTAAAGGTGCTTGCAGTGATTACCTAGGGACACTGAGACCCAGGGACATCATAGGGAAGGGCTGATGGGAAGCCAAGACTGTCTGCTCAGACCTGGCCCCATCCAAGCTGAGCAGAGGCTTTTGCAATTTTGGAAGTCTTGTCTCATAAGGCTGTCACCAGCATAGAAGTTCTCCTGGCATAGACACAGCTGATCTTCACAGCCAATTGGCCTGGAGGTCAATTCATCCCAGTGATACAAACAAAAATCAAGACTTAAATACAACAAGGCTGTACACACAGTCCACAAAGGGGTGCACTAAAAGTGTCTACCTCAGGTAACTGGGGAGGCCAAGCCACTGGGCCATATAGGACACTTACCACACAAAGCTACCATACCAACTCAGGGAAGCAGTGAAAATTTGGAGACAAAGAAACATTTCAAATTAAAGAAATGCAGGAAAACAAATGACTGGATATAGAGTTCAAAACCACAGTTATAAGGTTTTGCAAGAATTTCCTAGAAAAGGCCGATAAATTTCATGAGATCCTTGAGGATATGACAAAGGACCAACTAGAAATTAAACATACACTGACTGAAATTAAAAAATATATATATTATACAGAAACCCAACAGCAGACTAGAGGAACACAAGAATCAAGTCAAAGATTTGAAATACAAAGAAGCAAAAAACACTCAACCAGAAAAGCAAAAAGAAAAAAGAATCCAAAAATATGAAGACAGTGTAAGGAGCCTCTGGGACAATTGCAAGCATAATTATGGGGGTTCCAGAAGAAGAGAGAGAACAAAATACTGAAAACATATTTGAAGAAATTGTAACAGAAAACTTCCCCCACCTGGTGAAAGAAATAGACTTACAAGTCCAGGAAGCACACAGAACCCCAAACAAAAGAATCCAAAGAGGACCACTCCAAGACACATCATAGTTAAAATGCCAAGAACAAAAGACAAAAAGATATTAAAAGCAGAAAGAGAAAAACATTTAATTACCTACAAGGGAGCACCCATACCATAGTCAGCTGATTTCTCAACAGAAACTATGCAGGCCAGACAGGAGTAGCAAGAAATAATCATTCAAAGTGATGAAAAGGCAGAACCTACAAGCAAGATTACTCTACCCAGTAAAGCTATCATTCAGAATTGAAGATCAGATAAAGAACTTCACAGATAAGAAAAAGCTAAAGCAGTTCATCGCTGCCAGACCACTATTATATGAAATGCTTAAAGTTATTCTTTAAGGAGAGGAAGAAGAAGAAAAAAATAAAGACCAATATTATGAACAACAAATACATATCTATCAACAAGTTAATCTAAAACCAAGTGAATTAAAAATCTGAGGAGCAGAATAAACTGGTGAATATAATAGAATCATGGGCATAGAAAGGTAGTGGACTGAAAATTCTCCTGGGGGAAATGGGTGTGGGTGTGTGGGAAGAGATGGACAAAAATTATATACTTATGGATGAGGACAGTGTGTGTGTGTGGGGGGGGGGGGGGATAAGGGAAGAGTGTGGTGTGGGAACTGGGTGGAGGGGAGGTATGGGGGGGAAGAGGAACAATTGTAATAATCTGAACAATAAATATTTATTAAATAAAAATAGTGTAGTCAGCCGAAACTGGTTTGGCTCAGTGGTAGAGCGTCAGTCTGCAGACTGAAAGTTCCCAGGTTCGATTCCAGTCAGAGGCATGTACGTTGGTTGCAGGCATATCCCTGGTAGGGAGTGTGCAAGAGACAGCTGGTCAATGTTTCTCTCTCATTGACATTTCTAGCTTTCTATCTCTTTCCCTTCCTCTCTGTAAAAAAATCAATAAAATATATTTTTTTAAAAATAGTGTAGCCAGTTACCTGAGGAATTACAGGGGAATATATGCTGTAAAATCTGTTCCAACTTATTATGTTATAGAGTCCCTGTGCACAAAATATGTGCACTTGGAGGAGGGAGCCCTCAGCCCGGACTGCACCTTTTTGCAATCTGGGAACCCTCAGTGGATGTCCCACCATCGCTGCTGCACTAACCAGGCACCCCTCCCTGTCAGAACACACTGACCACCAGTCGACAACTCCTGCATTGAGCATCTGCCTCCTGGTGGTCAGTGTGTGTCATAACAACCAGTAGTTCTGCTGTTTGGTTGATTTGCATATTAGCTTTTTATTATGTAGGATAATGTTTTATTATGGGCAAGGCCCCTACTTCAATTGTTTTTAGTTAGTTAAAGGAAGGGGCAGAATTTTCACTTGAGCCTGAAGCTAAAATTGCCCTTAGCTCAAAAATCTGCATACCATTTTGGTGAGGCTCATTTTGAATCCCCACACTGTTCTAGTATGTGTATGAGTATTAGAAACATCTTATCTCTTTAGTGAAAGGAACCTTTCTTTATGTTATAATGACTAACATTATTTCATGAGTTGTGTTTTGGCTTCAAGCCTGTATCCAGTTTTCATGCAGCAACTTGATCTCTTCTGTTCAATATTTACCTGGCATATCTTTTATTTTCTCTTTTCTAAATATTTCTAGATTTTTATGTATTAGATAGGAATAGCCCACGGACACAGACAATAATCTGGCAAAGACCTGGAAGCGGCTGGTGCAGGGTGGAAGAGAGCAATGTAGAAAAAAAATCTAAAACAAAGAGACACCTGCAATATTTTCAACAATAAAGATTTATTTTAAATAAAGAAAAATAAGTTGAAAAGAGTTTTATGTGAAATAATATAAGTAACTGATCTACACTGTACTTTATATTCTCAACTCCTCTCAAAGAGATATTAATTGATCTTATGTTCACTTAACATTAATTGACCCTATGTTCATTGACTGCAGACTGACTTCCACCATGCCTACCCTGTACTATCTGCCATGGGGGCTGCGATCAGACCATGCTTTTCTCTCCTGGCCTGCTCCAGGCCAAGGGTTCAGTCTCAGTAAAACCCGGGTCAGTCTTTGCATCAGAAAAGTGTATTCACTGAGGCCTATTTGAGAGTCACCAAGGCTGGGAGCGTGATCTCAGAACAGTTAAAAACACGTTGGTGAAGGGATGTTATGGGTTCTCACGTGTGTGTGCTACACCAATAGGGTTGCTTTAACACGGAACCCTCCATCTACAAGCTCACCTCTCTCCAGGAGCTGGCCGGAGGTTGAAAGTAACCTTGGGTAGATGAGGCCGTTTCCAGGAGACCTGGCAGGTGTCAGAGGCTCGGCTGTCTGAGCCCCAAGCATGGGGAGACAGGCTCTGAGGTCATTACCACATGGAGGATTTGACAGCAGTGGCAGCAGCTTCAGAGCTTGCTGTTATTTTGTTTTATTTATATCTCATTTTCCTTTAAACCTTTTCAGGTTTCATTTGTTCAAGAAAGGAGCAGCCTTTGCAGCCTCCTCGGTGGAGAGCAGGGCTTCGATCTGGTACACACCCAGCCAGACAGAATCCTGTTTAGAAACACATGTAAATCTTGAATTATTTGCTCTATTACCAATAAAGAGGGTGTAGAGGGCCCCGTGGGAAGGCACATGGATGTTTAAAAATATATATTTTATTGATTTTTCACAGAGAGGAAGAGAGAGGAACAGAGAGTCAGAAACATCAATGAAAGAGAAACATCAATCAACTGCCTCCTGCACACCCCCCACTGGGGATATGCTAGCAACCAAGTTACATACCCTTGCCTGGAATTGAACCCGGGACCTTTCAGTCCGCAGGCTGACGCTCTATCCACTGAGCCAAGCTGGTTTTGGCTGGATATTTCTTAAAATTGTCAGCTGAGCCCTAGGCACTGACAGAGTCGTGACCCTGTTTACACAACCTCAAGAAGGCAGGGGGTGTTATCCAGTTCTGACTTCTTATCTTTGTCCAGGTGTCAGCAGGGGCGTCTGTCTAGATATGTAAATTCAGTAATGCTAGGGCCTACTAAAGAATGCAAATAAGCTCCTTTGATCCTAAGGTTTGGTGTTACTTCCTGGATTTTTGGGATATAAAATAAACCTGCTGTGTGTCTCAGGATGCTTGCTGCCTCTCCATCAGAAAGAAATGGCACCCACCTAGCTCCCAGTTTTATAAGTCTATTTCTGCCTCTGGTCTCTCTCTTTCTTTAATTTATTAATCCTCAGCTCCTCCACTCAGGAACCTGACCTTTTTCTTTTTCCATGGGGGATATGGAAAAGAGAGAAACATTTCCCCCCACAGAGTGTTTTAGATTCTGGTACGTAAATATATTCCCTGCTTATCCATGAGGGCAGGAGTCTAAGCGCAGCCACAGGCACAGCCACAGTTCTTCACTCACTCACATGCCTCCATCATGGGGAGCAGGATAGGGCAGCCCTGCTTTTCCCAGACCTTCTGTCTCAGTCCCGATCTTATCCCTTTGGGTCTGTAGCGTCTTCCTTTTGAGGCAGATTCAGGCATCTGGGGAACATAATGTTTATCACATGTTGTTTTCTGTGTGGTGGTCAGCATGGGGGTGTTCCTGAATAAGACTTCCTTCACCATTGCAGAGGGAGGAAGGCAAGAAACAACATGAAGGTTCAAACACAACCCATGGAGACTCCTCATTGAGCATCTTCTGTATACCCTCTGTATACCTGGTGGGCATCTCCCTTCAGAAGGGGTGTTCCCTGAGTCTGTGACCAGCAGGAGGGGCAACAGGGGCGGATCAGGCTGGTTGGCTGCCGCAGTGCCCTCATAGCCACAGTGTCCACGAGTGGGGCAGAGTACTTGGGACCCTATATTCCCTCTGGGGTTTGCAGAACCACCCCCTCCCTTTGTTCTTCTATTCTCCGCAGAGGCGGCTGTTGGCAGATGGCACAACTGATGACCTGAGATCAGACCTACAACCCAATCTCTAGGGAGGTTTCCTGACCCCTCTGCACCCCCCCCCTCACCTGAAACCCCTAAAATAGTGGGAGTGTAGAGTGCTCAGAGGTTCCTGAGAGCTTGTGGAGTTGGGCCCTTGGTAATCATTTTTTTTTTTTTTTTACTACATTTCTTCTGTGTGCAGTGATCACACTTCATCTGAAGTGGGATGGGCTCAAGTGACCTTGTGGCGCATCTAGGGAGGGGAAGCAGGCACAAGGCCAAGTTCTAGGAGGCTGTCAGTGTTGTCAGGATCATGCTGGAAGCTCTGGTCTGTTGGTTCCTGGCCTGTCCTTTTGATATTGAACCTAGAAGATTACTAAGGAAGCCAGTCCCCAGTTCCACCCAGCCTCCACCACCGATTGATTGGAGTCTGCGGGATGAGAGGAGGGACAAAGAGGTCTGCCTTTTATCCACTCTCCAGTCATGCTCACCAGTCACCGCTGCCACTGATTGATCAGCTCCCACTCCCTCAGTTCTATAGCTCAGCCTGGTCAAGCTTTCGGTCATTGGGTATGTTAAAACCCTGGCTCTTTATTATTATTATTATTATTTTAATTTCATTTTTTTAGCAAGAGCGTAAGTTGACATTTATTTTTTTATTTTTTAAGAGAATTTTTTTTATTATTAAATTATCATCTGTGTACATATTTTAACATTGCCCCCCACCATACATATCCTCCCTCCCCAGAGTTTTGTGTCCATTGGTTGTACTTATATGCATGTATACAAGTCCTTCCGTTGATCTCTTATCTCCCCCAGATCTCCCTACTCTCCCCGCTGTAATTTTACACTCTGCTTGTTGCTTTACTGTCTTTATATCTGACTTTTGGTTTGTCAGTTTATAATGTTCTTTAATATCCATAAATGAGTGAGACCATGTGGTATTTCTCTTTCATTGACTGGCTTATTTCACTCAGCATGATGTTCTCTAGTTCTTTTTTTATTTTTTATTTATTTATTTATTTATTTATTTATTTATTTATTTATTTTTACATATTTTATTTATTTTTCCCCCCTCACTCCCTCGATGTTCTCTAGTTCTATCCAGGTTGCTGCAAATGATGAGAATTCCTTCTTTTTTATGGCAGCATAGTATTCCATTGTGTAGTTGTACCATGGTTTTTTGATCCAATCATCTGCTGACAGGCACCTAGGCTGTTTCCAAATCCTAGCTATTGTAAATTGTGCTGATATGAACATAGGGGTGCATATATCCTTTCTGATTGGTGTTTCTAGTTTCTTGGGATATATTCCTAGGAGTGGGATTACTGGGTCAAATGGGAGCTCCATTTTCAGTTTTTTGAGGAAACTCCACACTGTTCTCCACAGTGGTTGCACCAGTCTGCATTCCCACCAACAGTGCACAAGGGTTCCTTTTTCTCCACAACCTCGCCAACACTTGTCGATTGTTGATTTGTTGATATTGGCCATTCTGACAGGTGTGAGATGGTACCGCATTGTTGTTTTGATTTGCATCTCTAGGATAATTAGTGACTTTGAGCATGTTTTCATGTGCCTTTTGGCCTTCCTTCTGTCTTCTTTTGAAAATATTCTATTTAGGTCTATTGCCTATTTTTTAATTGGATCATTCATCTTCCTTTTATTTAGTTGTATAAGCTGTTTGTAGATGTTGGAGATTAAACCTTTATCAGTGGTAACATTTGCAATTATGTTCTCCCACATCGTGGGCTTTCTTGTTGTTTTGTTGATGGTTTCTTTTGCTGTAAAAAAGCTTTTTATTTTGATGTAGTCCTATTTGTTTATTTTCTCTTTAGCTTCCATTGCCCTAGGGGCAGTATCAGTGAAGAAGTTCTTTTGGCATATGTCTGAGATTTTGCTGCCTGTGGATGCTTCCAGTATTTTTATGGTTTCCCTTCTGATGTTTAAGTCCTGTATCCATTTTGAGTTTATTTTTGTGTAGGGTGTAAGTTGGTGATCCAGTTTCATTCTTTTGCATGTATCTGTCCAATTTTACCAACACCATTTATTGAAGAGACTGTCTTGACTCCATTGTATATTTGTGCCTCCTTTGTCAAATATTAATTGAGCATAGTGATTTGGGTTGATATCTGGGTTCTCAATTCTATTCCATTGATCTATATGTCTGTTCTTGTGCCAGTACCAGGCTGTTTTGAGAACAGTGGCTTTGTAATACAGTTTGAAGTCTGGTATTGAGATCCCTCCTACTTTACCCTTCTTTCTCAGGATTGCTGTGGCTTTTCGGGGTCTTTTATTTTTCCAAATGAACTTTTGGAGAGTTCTTTCTAGGTCAGTGAAATATGCCGTTGGTATTTTAATGGAGAGTGCATTGAACCTATAGATTGCTTTAGGAAGTATGGACATTTTGATGATGTTGATTCTACCAATTCATGAACATGGTATATTCTTCTATCTGTTTACATCTTCCTCTATCTCTTTTTTCAGTGTTGTGTAGTTTTCCGCATATAGGTCCTTTACTTCCTTAGTAAAGTTTATTCCTAGGTATCTTAATTTTTTTGGTGCGATGGTAAATGGAATTGCTTTTTTAGTCTCTGTTTCTATAAATTCGCTGTTGGTGTATAGAAATGCCATAGATTTCTTAGCGTTAATTTTGTATCCTGCTACATTGCCAAATTCATTTATTAAGTCAATTAGATTTTAAGGGAGTCTTTTGGGTATTTTATATATAATACAATATCATGTCGTCTGCAAATAAGGATAATTTTACTTCTTCTTTTCCAATTTGGATGCCTTTTATTTCCTCTTCTTGTCTAATTGCAATGGCTAGTACTTCCAGTACTATGTCAAAGAGGAGTGGCAATAGTGGGCCTCCATGTCTTGTTCCTGTTCTTAGAGGGAATGGTTTTAGTTTTTGCCCATTGAGTATGATGTTGGCTGTGGGTTTATCATATATAGCTTTTATTATGTTGAGGTATGATCCTTGTACTCCCACCTTGTTGAGAGATTTTATCAGGAAAGGGTGTTGGATTTTATCAAATGCTTTTTGTGCATCAATTGATATGACTATATGATTTTTATCTTTCAATTTCTTTATGTGATGTATCATGTTTATTGATTTGCGGATATTGTACCAACCTTGCATTCCTGGAATAAATCCTACTTGGTCATGGTATATGACCTTTGTAATGCTCTGCTTGAGCCGATTTGCTATAATTCTGTTGAGGATTTTGGCATCTAATTTCATGAGGGATATTGGCCTGTAATTCTCTTTCATTGAGTTGTCTTTATCTGGTTTTGGTATTAGGGTGATGCTGGCTTCATAGAAGGAGTTTGGAAGTGTTCCTTCCTCTTGAATTTTTTTTTGGAATAGTCTGAGGAGGATAGGTTTTAGTTCTTCCTTGAATGTTTGGTAAAACTCTCCTGTGAAGCCATCTGGCCATGGGCTTTTGTTTGCTGGAAGCTTTTTGATGACTGTTTCAATTTCTTCCCAAGTCACTGTTCTATTGAGATTTTTAGATTCTGCCTGATTGAGTTTTGGAAGGTTGTATTTTTCTAGGAATATGTCCATTTCCTCCAAGTTGTTCAGTTTGTTGGAATAGAGTTGTTCGTAGTATTTTGTAACAATCCTTTGTATTTCGGCTGGGTCTGTTGTTATTTCACCTCTTTTGTTTCTGATTTTGTTTATTTGGGTCCTTTCTCTTTGTTTCTTGTTTGGCTGGCTAGAAGTTCATCTATTTTGTTTATTATTTCAAAGAAGCAGCTCTTGGTTTTGTTGATCTTATTTATTGTTTCTTTGGTCTCTATGTCGTTTATCTGAGCTCTGATTTTTGTTATTTCCTTCCTTCTGCTTACACTGGACTTTTCTTGTTGCTCTTTTTCTAACTCTTTCAGTTGTAGAGTTAGATCATTTGTTACCATTTTTTCTAGTTTTTTGCAATAGGCTTGTAGGGATATGAACTTCCCTCTCAAAATTGCTTTTGCTGTGTCCCATAGATTTTGGATAGTTGTGTTTTCATTGTCATTTGTTGCCAGGATGTTTTTAATTTCTTCCTTGATTTCTCTGGTAACCCAGTCCTTGTTTAATAGCATGCTGTTTAGTCTCCATATGTTTGATTTCTTTCGATTTTTTTCATTATAGTTAATTTCCAGTTTTATGCCACTATGATCTGAGAAGATGCTTGATATGATTTCTGTCTTCTTGAATTTGAAGAGACTTTGCCTATGTCCCAAAATGTGTTTTATCTTTGAGGATGTCCCATGTGCCCTTGAGAAGAATGTATATTCTTTGGCTTTGGGGTGGAAAGTTCTGAAGATGTCGATTAATTCCATCTGGTCTAGCGAGTCACTAAGGATTGATATTTCTTTGCTGATTTTTTGTTTAGATGATTTGTCAAAGGGTGACAGTGGGGTATTAAAATCTCCTACTATGATTGTATTGCTATTAATCTCTTCCTTAATGTCCTCCAGCAGTTTTTATATATATTGGGGTGCTCCCGTATTGGGTGCATATATATTTACCAGGGTTATTTCTTCTTGTTGGATTGCTCCCTTTAGTATTATGAAGTGGCCTTCATTATCTCTTGTTATGTCCTTCACTCTGAGATCTAATTTGTCAGATGTAAGTATTGCTACCCCAGCTTTTTTTTCATTTCCATTTACCTGGAAAACCTTTTTCCATCCCTTCACCCTCAGTCTGTGTGCATCTTTTTTTCTGAGGTGGGTTTCTTGTAGACAACAGATATATGGGTCTTGTTTCCTTATCCAATCCGTTACCCTATGTCTTTTGATTGGAGCATTTAGTCCATTTACATTTAAAGTTATTATTGATAGGTACTTATTTGATGCCATTTTAATTCTATTCCCCTGTGTTCCTTCTTTGCTTTCTATTTCTTTAATTTTTCAGTAGACTCTTTAGCATTTCTTGCATTGCTGGTTTGGTGGAGATAAATTACCTTAGTCTGATTTTGTCTGTGAAGCTCCTGATTTCACCTTCACTTTTGATTGATAGCCTTGCTGGGTACAGTATTCTTGGATTCAGACCCTTCCTTTGCATGACTTTGTATATTTCATCCCATTCCCTTCTAGCCTGATAAGTTTCTGTGGAGAAATCAGTTGCTAGTCTGATTGGGGTTTCTATATATGTAACTTTCTGTCTCTCTCTGGCTGCTTTTAAAATTCTTTTTTTGTCGTTGGTGTTTGCCAGCTTAATTATAATGTGCCTAGGGGTCGGTTTTCTGGGCTTCATTTTGCTTGGGACTCTGCGAGCATCTTGGATTTGTGTGGTTTTTTTTTCTCTAAGGAAAGTTTTCTGTCATTATTTCTTGAAATACATTTTCTATGTCTTCCTCAATTCCCTTTCCTTCTGGAACCCCTATTATTCTAATATTGTATTGTTTTGTATTGTCCCAAAGTTCCCTTAGACTTTCTTCCTGTTTTTTAATTTCTTTTTCCAGAAGCTGTTCTAATTGGGTATTTTTTTCCATCTTGTCTTCTTGCTCGCTGATCCGGGCCTCTGCTTCTTCTAATCTACTCTTGATGCTTTCTATTGAGTTCTATACAGTAGCAATGTCATTTTTCATTTCTTCTTGGATCTTCTTCATTTCCTCTTGGTTCTTACTCATATTGTCAAATTTGTCTTTCATTCTATTTAGCCATCTTATGATCATTACTCTGAATTTTTGCTCTGGTAGGTTGCTTGCCTCTATGTCATTTACTTCCTTTTCTGGTGAAGCCTGCTTTTCTTTCATATGCGGGCTGTTTTTTTGTCTCCCCATGATTTCTCTTTTTAGGATGTCTGGTTGTGTAGTTCTCTTGTGCTTTGATTTAAAGGCACAAAATACAACACAACCAGGTACAACACACAAAGCACTGAATAGAAATGTGTTTGCGATATTAATAAACACCAATAAAGGTGACTAGAACCCAGCTAACAAAAACATACAATCAAACAAAAAAAATAGGCAAATCAATCTTATAAAAAAGCATACAACTTCAGTATAGTTAACATTCAACATACAACATAAAGAGTTAGAGAGAAAGACTGCCTTTTTTTGTTTTGTTTTGTTTTGTTTTTAGGACAACTGCGAGGGAGGTGTGAATGGGCTTGGAGCAGGGAGTTGGAAATTATAGTAGATATATACAAGTAGGGTGAAATTTTAGGAGGGGGTAGACAGAAGGAATGGGGAAAATCTAGAGCAGTAAAGGGTTAAGATAAACGGGGTACCAAAGTAAAAGTTTGGAAAGAGAGTGAAGGCATAAAGGTATGGTTGAGATAGAATAAAGCTTTGGAGGAGGAAAGATAGATAAAAACTGTAGAACAGTAATCCTGAAATAAAATATATATATATATACACAATATATATATATATATAATAAAATGAAATAAAAATAATAAAAATAAACAAAAGAAAATAAGATGAAAAAGGTAAATTAGTAGTAGTAATAATGTTGATTATGTATACAATGTAATAATTATAAAGATACAATCAAGTGAGGAAAAAGGAAAAAAATAGTTTCTTGAGGAAACATTGCAAATAATGAAAACAAAAATAAAAAACAAAAATTTAAAAATTTAAAAAAATAATAAAATTGAAAAAATTTAAATAAATTTTGCAGTAATGAAGGTTATTCGCTTCCTCTATTGTTATGATCCAGTCCTGATTTTTAGGCTGGTTTTGCTTTGTTTTTATTACACTAGAGTCAATTTGTGAATTAGCCTCTGGGGGCAGTGTTTCTAGTTTGACTTCCCAGACTCTAAGTCTCCACACCTTTTTTTTTTTTTTTGGTCCTCTCTGCAGGAGGAACTATGGAGTGGTGGGAGGGGGCAAGACCAAGCAACTGCAACTCTGATATCTCTCCGAGCCAGATCCAAATGTGTTGCTCTTTAGATATCTCCCCTGTTAGGAGCCCCGTCCACTTTCTTGGGTGACACCCACCCAACAACTGGGGCTTCTACTTGTAATCACTGCCCTTGTCATCCAGTTTCCTCGTGCTCTGTGCAGGCTTTTGTCTTTGCCACAAGCACTCTCCACCCTCTCTCCCTGCGAAATCTGACCTTTTTGCCTAGCAGTGGGGCGCTCCTGTGAGGCCAGGTGTTCGCGCCGCCTGGGATCCGCGTTCTGGGGGTCACAGCTGGTTGGTGGTCACTGCGGCTGTGGATATTCAGGCCTCTGACACGATCCTATCTTCCTCTCAAGATGGCGAGGTTTCCCTGTCCAAGCTGGTAGGGAACTAGCCCGCCTGGGTGCTTCTCTGTGAGGGGTACCTCTGTCAGCGGCCCCCCAGCAGTTTCTTCTGGTGTTCACTGTCTCCCAGCTTGCTAATAAACACTCACAGCTCAAGACCATCAGCTGCTCTCTCTTTCTGCTTTGGGACAGGGCTCAGAATTCTCCCATCTATTCTTCCTCCATCTTACCTCCCTGCTGTTGTTTTTAAAATCTGGCTCTTTATTATTATAGACTAGAAGCCCGATGCACAAAGATTTGTGCTAGAATGGGCTTTCCTTTCCCTGGCTGCCAGCACGAACTTTGCACTCCAGCCCAGCCCCTTTCTGCTCATGACACTCCTTCCTACACTGCCAGAAGCCCTGAGACACTGGGGGTGGGGCAGAATGCCTGTGTCATTGCCATGGCGATCATGTAAAAGTCCTGCCCTATCACTCAGCTGCTGAGCATGCAAATTAATCACTATCTTTGTTGGGTTGATTTGCATATCACTCCTGATTGGCTGGCTGGTGGTTTTGCAGAGGTAAGGTCAATTAACATGCTTGTCTATTAATAGGTAAGATGGGAGAAAAATAAGAACTGATGACTAAAAATGGGTTGGAGAAAATAAAAATCTGTAATATTTTGGGATATGTGGAGAAGAGAAAATTCACAATTGAGTTAATAAAACAAAACGCACAGAATGATAATATTTCTCAAAACTTCATCTTCTCTATAAAAAACAAACAAACAAAACAAAAAACAAAAAGCAAGACCCACAGGACTAAAAATTGTGGTGGAGTAAGTGAATGCTACACAGGCACATTCCCAGGACCAAAATGAAATTACAACTACAATACAACACAACACAATACAATACAATACAATACAATACAATACAATACAATATATCGTTTTTTAACATTCGTTTAAAATCTTGCTTGGCGTTGACTTGTATTGACATAACCTTCAAACACTTGGTATCTACAGAACGTGTGAAGTGCAATTAACAAGTTTTGCTTGAAAAAGTTTGTGTTTGGTTTGGTTTTTGTTGCAAAACTAGGGCTAAGAAGATGGCGGATGAAGAGCATATTCGGCACTGCATGCTTTACGAGTTCCAATTAGGAAGAAAAGCAAGTGAGGCTGCAAAAAACATCTGTAGTGCTCTGGGTCAAGATGCAGTTAGCGCCAGAAAATGCCAGCGTTGGTTTGAGAAATTTCGCGAGGGAAATTTTTCGTTAGATGACAAGAGTGGTCGAGGCCGTGTGTCCAATTTTGATCAAGAAGCTCTTCAAGCTCTTTTGGTGCAAAATCCTCAAATTACCCAACAAGAGCTTGCGACAACTTTAAATTGTTCACAAAAAACAATTTCCAATCAATTGCGTGCACTTGGCAAAGTCCAAAAGTTTGGAAAATGGGTTCCTCATGAGTTGACCGACAACAACCGTAATCAAAGAGTCACAATTTGCAGTTCGCTCCTCTCTTGTCAAAACCGTTTGCCGTTTTTAGAGCAAATTGTTACCGGAGATGAAGAATGGGTGCTGTATGTTAATTTGAAAAGGCGGCCTCAATGGTTGGACAAAAATGAGGCTCAGCAGTCCACGCCAAAACCTGTCTTGCATGCGAAAAAAGTGATGTTATGTGTTTGGTGGAATTTTAAAGGAATTCTTCATTATGAACTTTTACCATCTAACCAAACCATTACAAGTGCAGTGTATAGTGCCCAATTGGAAAGGTTAGCCCAAGCTTTAAGAGAAAAAGAACCCGCGCTGATTAATCGGAAGGGCGTAATTCTTCACCACGATAACGCACGACCGCATACTGCAAGAATCACTGCTGAAAAACTGCGCCAGTTGGAATGGGAAGTTCTCCCTCAACCTGCATATTCTCCTGATATTGCCCCTTCTGATTACCATTTGTTTCGTTCTTTGCAAAACTTTCTTCTTGGAAAAAAATTTAATAATGAAGAATGCCTCAAAAATGCATTGACCGAATTTTTGCATCAAAATCACAAGAATTGTACAACAGAGGGATTAAAATGCTTCCTGAGCGTTGGGCACAAGTAGTAGAAAACAATGGCAACTATATTGTTGATTAAATTTTGTTGTATTGTTTAAATAAATTCGACTTAAAAAAAGTATTAGGAAACGACATTAATTATTACTAGACCTAGGGATCGATACAACAAGAGGATATAACCCTGATAAACATGTATGCACCCAATGCTGGAGCACCCAAATACATAAAAAAAAAAAAAAAACTCCTGGAAGATATTAAGGGAGATATCAACAATAATACAATCATAGCAGGGGACTTTAATACACCACTGACATCACTGGATAAATCCTCTAGAGACAAAAAAAAAAAGAAAAAAAAAAAGAAAGAAACAGAAATCCTAAATGACTCACTACATAAATTGGACTTAGTTGACATCTTCAAAACATTTCACCCCACAGCCCAGAATATACTTTCTTCTCAAGTGCACATGGGACATTTTCAAAAATAGACCACACTTTGGGTCACAAGCAAAGTCTCCCTAAATTCAAGAAGATTAAAATCATATCAAGCATTTTCTCAGACCACAATGGCATAATATTAGAAATAAGCTATAATAAAAACAGCCCCCAAAATTCAGACACTTGGAAGCTGAATAGCATGCTGTTAAACAGTGATTTTGGGTTACCAAAGAGATCAAAGAAGAAGTTAAAAACATCCTGGAAACTAATGACAATGAAAACACAACAATCCAAAATCTATGGGACACAATGAAAGCAGTCCTGAGAGGGAAGTTTATAGCACTACAGGGTTATATATATATTAAAAAAAACAAAAAACAAAATGAAAACAACAAGAAAAAATGGTAAGGAATCATCTAACTGTACAACTCAAAGAATTAGAAAGAGAGCAATAAGAAAAGCCCACAGTGAGTAGTAGGAAGGAGATAATACATATCAGAGCAGAGATAAATGACCTAGAGACCAAAAAAGCAATACAAAAGATCAATGAAACCAAGAGTTGATTCTTTCAAAGGATAAACAAGATTGATGAACCTCTATCCAGTCTCTCCAAGTAGCAAAGAGGGCCCAAATAAACAAAATCAGAAATTAAAGAGGCAAAATAACAACAGACCACACAGAAATTCAAATATTGTAAAAAAATACTATGAACAACTCTATTCTAACAAACTAGACAACATGGAGGAAATGGACATATTCCTAGAAAAATACAACCTTCCGAAACTCAATCAGGAAGAATCTAAAAACCTCAATAGACCAGTGACTTGGGAAGAAATTGAAACAGGCATCAAAAAGATTCCAGCAAACAAAAGCCTGGAGCCAGACAGTTTCACAGGGGAGTTTTACAAAACATTCAAGGAAGAATTAAAAACTATCTTCCTCAGACTATTCCAAAAAATTCAAGAGGAAAGACCACTTCTAAGCTCCTTCTCTGAAGCCATCATCACCTTAACACTAAAACCATATGAAGACAACACAAGGAAAGAGAATTACAAGCCAATATCCCTCATGAACATAGATGCCAAAATTCTCTACAAAATTCTAGAAAATCAGATCCAGAAGTACATCAGAAAGATCATACAATATGACCAAGTAGGATTTATCCCAGGGATGAAAGGATGGTACAATATCAGAAAATAAATAAACATGACACATCACATAAACAAACTGAGAGATAAAAATCACAGAATCATATCAATTGATGTAGAAAAAGCATTTGACAAAAATCAACACTCTTTCTTGATAAAAACTCTCCACAAGGTGGGCATAGAAGGATCATTCCTGAACATAGTAAAAGCCATATATGACAAACCCACAGCTAACATCATACTCAATGGGCAAAAACTAAAACCAGTTCCCCTAAGAACGAAAACAATATAGGGATTCCCACTCTCACCACTCCTGTTCAACATAGTACTGGAAGTACTAGCCATTGTGATCAGACAAGAAGAAGAAAGAAAAGGCATTCAAACTGGAAAAGAAGAAATAAAACTGTCCTTTTTTGCAGATGACATGATATTGTACATAGAAAACCCTAAAGACTCCATAAAAAATTATTAGACTTAATAAATGTATTTGGCAATGTAGCAGGATACAAAATTAACACCAAGAAAACTATGGCATTTCTAAACATCAATAATGAATTTACAGAGAGAGACTAAAAAAGCAATCACATTTACCATCATACACACTAAAATTAAGATACCTAGGAATAAACTTATCTAAGGAGGTAACATACCTATACATGGAAAACTACAGGACACTGAAAAAAGTGATAGAGGAAGACATAAACAGATGGAAGAACATACCGTGTTCATGGATTGGTAGACTCAGCATCATTAAAATTTTTATACTACCCAAAGCAATTCACTCCCCATTAAAATACCAATGGCATATTTCACAGATCTAGAATGAACTTTCCAAAAATTCATCTGGAATAAAAATAAAAGGCCCCGAATATCTGCAGCAATCTCAAGAAAGAAGAACAAAGTAAGTGGGATCCCAATATCAGATTTCAAGCTGTATTACAAAGCCACAGTTCTCAAAACAGCCTGGTACTGGCACAAGAACAGACAGACCAATGGAATAGAATAGAGAAGCCATAAATTGACCCAAACCACTATGCTCAGTTAATATTTGACAAAGGAGGCATGAACAGTCAAGACAGTCTCCTCAATGAATGGTGTTGGGAAAATTAGATAAATACATGTAAAAAATGAAAGTAGACCACCAAATTACACCATACACAAAAATAAACTCAAAATGGATAAAGGACTTAAACATAAGATTAAAAACAATAAAAATACTAGAGTAATCCATTGGCAGCAAAATCTCATACATATGCCAAAGCAATTTCTTCACTGATATTGCTCCTAGGGCAATGGAAACTAAAGAGAAAATAAACAAATGGGACTAAATCAAAACTAAAAGCTTCTGAACAGCAACAGAAACCATCAACAAAACAAGAAAGCTCACTGCATGGGAGAATATATTTGCCAATGTTATCACTGATAAGGGTTTAATCTCCAACATTTACAGGGAACTCATACAACTTATCCAAAGGGAGATAAACAACCCAATTTAAAAAATGGGCAATGGACCTACACAGATTTTTTTTAAAATATATAATATATTTTTATTGATTTTGTACAGATAGGAAGGGAGAGAGAGAGTTAGAAACATCGATGAGAGAGAGTCATCGATCAGCTGCCTCTTGCACACCCCCTACTGGGGATGTGCCCTCAACCAAGGTACACGCCCTTGACCGGAATCGAACCCGGGACCCGTCAGTCCCCAAGCCAACGCTCTATCCATTGAGCCAAACCGGTTTTGGCTACATAGATTATTTTTGAAAAAAGACAGAAAGAAAGCCAACAGACACATGAAAACATGCTCAAAGTCACTAATTATCCAAGAGATGCAGAGCAAAACGACAATGCAATACTATCTCACACCTGCCAGAATGGCTATCATCACCAAATCACCAAATGACAAATGCTGGCCAGAGTGCAGAGAAAAAGGAACCCTTGCACACTGCTGGTGGGAATGCAGACTGGTGCAGCTACTGTGGAGAACAGTATGGAGTTTCCTCAAAAAACTAAAAATGGAACTCCTGTTTGATCTAGTGATCCCACTTATAAGAATATATCCCAAGAAGCTAGAAACAGTTCTAATTGGTTTGGTTCAGTGGATAGAGTGTCAGCCTGTGAACTGAAAGGTCCCAGGTTCAATTCTGGTCAAGGGCATGTACCTTGGTTGCAGGCACATCCCCAATAGGAGATGTACAGGAGGCACTTGATTGATGTTTCTAACTCTCTATCCCTCTCTCTTACTCTATGTAAAAATCCAATAAAATATATTTAAAAAAGAAATTAGAAACACCAATCAGAAAGAACATATGCACTCCTATGTTCATAGTAGCACAATTTACAATAGCTAAAATTTGGAAACAGCCTAAGTGTCCATCAGCAGATTACTGGATTAAAAAACTGTGGTACATCTACACCATGGAATACTATGCTGCAGTTAAAAAAAAAAAAAAAAAAAAAAGATGTTCTTACTATTTGCAACAGCATGGAGGGAACTAGAGAGCATTATTCTAAGTGAAATAAGCCAGGCAGAGAAAGATAAATATCACATGATCTCACTCATTTATGGAATATAATGAACAACATAAACTGATGAATAAAAATGGATCCAGAGACATAGAAACATAGATCAGACCATTAAACATCAGAGAACAGGTAAGGAGAGTGGGGGTAAGGGGGAGGGATCAACCAAAGGGCTTATATGCATGCATATAAGCCTAACAAATGAACATAGACAACAGAGGCATGATGGCATGAGGGGAGAAATAGGGGGGTAGTGGGGGAATAAGGACACATATGTAACACCATAATCAATAAAGAAAAAAACACACAATTAGCCTCCAGGCAGAACTAATTGCCCCACCCTTTTGGAAAACCTCTCACCCGATCTGTGGATGATTGATGGGGGCTACTCAAGGCTGATTCCAATCAGTGTGTAGTCAGAGGCTTGTGTCTGAAGAATTTGACCCTTTTTCTGATCTAATTATTCAGAAACAACATTTGATTCCCTGCTGCAGACACTGCCCCAGACAGCAGTGGAAGGCAATCACAAGAGGGACTTAGCATGTGTTCACCCCTCCACCCCCTGATCCCACACACAATACCAGACCACTCAGTGAACAAATATGGTAAGAACCCAAGTGATTGCATATGAAACCTGTGGGACCAGCTCCATGGATGAAGGGAGTACGGCTCAGAATAGGGATAACCAAGGCATGAGACTAAAAGCATACCCAGCTTCTGAGCTAAGGGATCCCCAAACATTGAAATATTAGGGGTTTCAACCTCTCAGACCTCAATCAGGTTTCCCAAGGCCAGAATGGGACAATGACTCATATTTACCCACACTAGAGAAGCTCCCAGGAGGCCCCATACAGACACACCAGGGAACAACATTCAACAACATCAGAGCAAAATCCATGGAGCTGCACAAATAGCAGACCCAAGGCACCTGTATAACAGCTGGCACAGCAACATTGGGTTTTGAACCTCACTGTCAGCAAGTTGGAGGGGAGACCCCCTACAAATGGGGCATCAACAATCAACTCTCAGTTTTTACAGGAGAGTCTAAATAATGCAAACAAGGAACATTCCTAGAGCATCCACCCCAGGTGACCAAAGAGACTGCATCACTGGACCTCTCAAGACACTTTCTACATAAAGCCATCCCACAATGACTGGGAGAGATAACAGTTCTATCTAGCACATATAAACAAATAAAAAGAGACAGCTAAAATACAAAGAAACAAACCCCAAAGGAGAGAAAAGTGTGATCTCCAGAAAAAGAACTAAATGAGATAGAAGTAACCTATCAGATGTAGAGTTTAAAACAATACTTATAAAATGCTTAAGGAACTCAGTGGAAATTACAACAGCATGAAAAGGGTAATAGAAGCCATGAATAAGAACCAGACAGAAACGAAGAATTAAATATCTGACATCAAGAACACACTGGGAGGTATTAAAAGTAGATTGCATGAAACAGAGAATTGAGTTAGCGATTTAGAACACAAGGTAGAATTAAATACTCAATTAGAGCAGCAAATAGAAAAAAGAAGGAAAACACAGGAAGATAGCTTAAGGGAGCTCTGAAACAACATGAAACGTAATAACATCAGCATTATAGGAATACCAGAAGGGGTAAAGGGTGAGCAAGGAACAGAGAACCTGTTTAAAGAAATAATGACAGATAACTTCCCCAACCTGGTAAAGGAAAATGTTACACAAGTTCAGGAGGGACAGAGAGTCCCAATTAAGATAAATCTAATTGGAAAGGAGAAAATAAAACATTCATTATTCTCAAAGGACATGATATTATACATAGAAAACCCTTAAGACTCCACCAGGAAACTTACAGGCTTAATAAATGAATTCAGCAAGGAGGCAGGATATAATATTGATATCCAGAAATCGATGGGATCTTTTATACAACAATAATGAACTCTCAGAAAGTGATTTTTTTTAAAAGCACTCCCATTTACCATTTCAACAACATAAAAAAATAAGATACCTAGGAATAAACTTAATTAAGGAGGTAAAAGACTTACACTTGGAAAACTATAGGACATTGAAAAAAGAAATAGAGGACACTACAAAGAAGTGGAAACCTATGTCATGTTCATCGATTGGAATAATTAACATCTTCAAAATGTCTATACTGCCTAAAGCAATCTATAGATTCATCACAATCCCTATTAAAATACTAATGGCATACTTCACAGAACTAGAACATATACCCCCAAAATTTATATGAAACCATAAAAATAACTGAACAGCTGCATCTATCTTGAGAAAGAAGAACAAAGTGAGAGGGATCACAATACCAGATCTCAAACTATATTACAAAGCCATTATAGCCAAAACAGCCTGATACTGGCACAAAAATAGGCATATAGTCCAATGGATCAGAACAGAATCACCAGAAATTGACCCACATTGTATCTGTCTATTAATATTTGACAAATGAGGTAAGAACATACAATGGAGTAAAGACAATTTCTTCAACAAATGGCTTTGGAAAAACTGGACAGACACATGCAAAAAGATGAAACTAGACCACTAATTTACACCATACACAAGAATAAATAAAAAATGGATAGAAGACTTAAATGTAAGTCATTGAACCAATAAATCTTAGAGGAGAACATAGACAGTAAAATCTCAGACATCTCACATAACAATATGTTTATAGATACATCTTCTAGGGCAAAGGAAACTAGGGAGAAAATAAACAAACGGTACTACATAACAAAAAGAAACCACTATCAAAATGAAATGGGAGGCCAATGTACGGGAGAACATATTTGCTAATGATACATCTGATAAGGGGTTAATATCCAAAATATATAAAACAATCATACAATTCAATAAAAGGAAGACAATTCAATTTTAAAATGGCCAGAATACTTGAATAGACATTTCTCCAAAGAGGACGTACAAAATTCCAGGAGACATATGAAAAAATGCTCAGTGCACTAATCATCAGAGAAATGCAAATTAAAACCACAATGACATATCGCCTCACACCTCTCTGAATGGCTATCATAAAAAAAAAATCAACAAGTTCTGTCCAGGATGTGGAGAAAAAGGAACTCTAGTTCACTGCTGGTGGGAATGCAGATTGGTGCACCCTCTATAGAAAATAGTATGGAGTTTCCTAAAAAATTAAAAATTGGACTTCTGTTTGACCCAATGATCCCATTTCTGGTATTCTATCATCAAAAATCCCAATCAGAAATAATATATACACCCTTATGTTCATAGCAGCTTTATTTACAATAGCTATGATTTGGAATTAGCCCAAGTGCCCATTAGTAGATGAATAGGTAAAAATTCTGTGGGATATTTACTCTATGGAATACAATGCAGTTGTAAAAAAGATGGATCTCTTATCCTTTGGGAGAGCATGGATGAACCTGGAAAATATTCTAAGTGAAATAAGCCAAACTTAGAAAGACAAATATCACACGATTTCACTTATTTGTGGAATCTAATGAACAAAAGAAATTGACCAACAAAACATAAACTGATGTACAAAAACAGACCCAGAGACAGAAAAGCATTGATCAGACTGTCAAACCTCAGAGGGAAAGTAGGGGAGGGTGGAGGTGGGGAAAGATAAACTAAAGGACTTGTATGCATGCATATAAGCCTAATCAATGGACTCAGACATCAGGGTATGAGAAGAGATGGGGGGCCAATCGGGGGATAAGACACATATGTAATACCTTAATCAATAAAGAAAAATAAAAATAAAAAACAAGATAAGAAGCTTGGAGGTGTGGAACAGACTGACATATCTTGATGTGGGATTAGGAAGACAATAAGAGATAAGCCAAAGAACATATATACTTACTAGAGGCCTGGTGCATGAAAATTCATACACTGGAGGGGGGTCCCTCAGCCCAGCCTGCCCTCTCTCACAGTCTGGGAGCCCTCAGGGGCAGAAGACAACCTGGCAATCAGGGGAAGCTGACACCCCATCACACCTCTGCTGCTGCCATTGCCAGCAATGAAAGCATCAGTTGGCCCTGGTTACCCGAGCCTCTGGCAGCCTTGGGTGGCTGGGAAGCTGCCATCCGAAGCTTGCCTGTGCCTTGGGCTGGCCCTGGGCAGCTGGGGAGCTGATGGTACTGGGGAATTCCCAAGGCAGGCATGTGGAGCAGCCAGACCTGCTTGGGCTGAGGGAACTGGGCGCTGCCATCTTCTGGCTGTGGGTGCCATCATCTTTAAGGGTGTTTCAGTCAATTAGCATATTCCCTCCTATTGGATGTGGGTGCTGCCATCTTTGTGGTGATGTGAAGGTCAGTTAGCATATTCTCTCTTTATTAGATAGGATATTCATAGCCCATGGACTCTGGAAATAGGCTATTCAGGTCTTGGGGAGGGGAGGGTTGAGAGGAGGGGGGAAATGAGGGGAAAATGGGAGACATATAATACTATCAACAGTAAAAATATATGAAAAATAATTTTAAAAATTCTGTTCTTAAAGAATAATGCAGTCTCCCCATTGTTGAGACATTATTTCAATCTATCCTCTCATGTTTTCAGTGGTACCTTCAGGGTTTATAATTGTTCATGTCACATCCTATATAATAAAGATGTAATATGCAAATGATCTTTATTCTGTGAAACATAACAACCGACAGAGAAACGACTGGATCATGGATTAAGAGGAGGGTGGGGCAGCAAGCTATAAGGAGGTAGTGGAGAACTACAGGAGGGGGCAGGGCAGCAAGCTATGAGGGGGGCGCGTGGGGGCAGAGGGAACTATAGGAGGGCAGGGCAGCTGGCAGAGAGCTACAGGAGGGCGGTAATAAGCTACTGGTTACAAGTGGCCCCTGGAGAGCTACAGAAGGGGCAGGCAGCAAGCTATGGGGGGGGGCAGGGAGAGGGAGATGGGGGGAGCTACAGGAGGTGACAGTGATCTACTGGCTATAAGGGGTGGCAGAAAGCTACAGGAGGGAGCAGGGCAGCAAGCTATGAGGTGGCAGGGGAAGCAGAGGGAGCTACAGGAGGGCAGGGCAGTGGGCAGAGAGCTACAGGAGGGTGGCAGTGAGCTATTGGCGAGCTACTGGCACATAGATTCATGTACACATGTACATATAAGGTGCAGGGCTACAAGTATACTAAATAATATTATAGTTATTCTGATGGTAAACTTCCCCATAGTCTTCAAGAGGCAAAATGCTTAATTAATCACTATTCAAGTAATAATGTTACTACATAGAAGGGAACAAATTGGTTAATTACATAAGAAGTGACATGCCACATTTTTCTATAGCAACACTTAGGGGTATTTTTCCACTTCTTGGGAAAATGAAAAGATAGAAGAAGACCTTCCCAAACCTATGATTCTTTCAGGTAAATGAAAACTTACATGTTTCATGCTAAACAAGCTTACCCTTATTTCTAATTTACTGACTCATCAATTTATAAAGACACTAAAACATGGCCTTTGCCAGATTTGACATGCAAAATGGTTACCTTTTCACAATGATCAGCATAACAACATCAGTTACCCTACTGGTCCTTGGAAGCACAGATGGTCAAGAAAGAGTCTAGTTTTTTTGAATGTTCCTAGAAATGGAAATATGTTGAGATACATTATCACTTCCTAGTGCTTTAGGTTTTAGGTCTCAAGGATGAATGGTAGAAGGATCAACAAACAGAAACAGAAGGTGACTTGTAGAGATGTTTTGTTCATTGGTGTATCTCTAGCATCTAGTCTAGATTACTGAATAAATACACTTGGGAAGTGAAACTTTGGGTTTGAAAAGCAGGTATCACTATTGTTTCAAAAAGAGACTATTTTGTAGAAGGCATTTTTGCATTAAAGATTTGAGAGAGGTCCTTGACTATTTTTAAAATTACTTTATTGATTAAGGTACCATATATTTGTCATCATCCCCCCAATTGCCATCCCAAACCCCTCCCCATGCATGTCCCACCCCCCTGTTGACCATGACCACTGGTTTGGCTCATATGCATGCACACAAGTCCTTTGGTTGATCTCTCTTCCTTATTCCTACCCTCCCCTACCCTCCTTCTAAGGTCCAACAGTCTGATCGATGCTGTATTTGTTTATCAGTCTATGTTAGGGGTGTCGAACTCAATCAGAGAAGGGGCCAAAATCTAAAATCCAGCCTAAATCGCGGGCCGAATGGTTTACTGAACAGTCATAAACTGTCATTGTGATGGAAACGCAGCGGAGTGCAGTGATGACAGCGCGGTGCGGGCCACATTGCAAGGCCTGGCGGGACGGATTTGGCCCACGGGCCTTGTGTTTGACACATGTGGTCTATGTTGTTCATCATTTCCCCTACATGAGTGAGCTCATGTGATACTAGAAATACACTTATAAGAACCGAAAATGAGACAAGCAATAATGGTTATGCTGAGAGGCAAATGAATCAGTTTATAGTAAGTTTCTTTCTGGGCCAACAGTTCTTTTAAGTCCCAATTTCTGTGTTAAACAGTTCCTTATGTGTACATGTCAGCAATGATATTTCAATTCTGGATGGTGGACAAATGGTGTTAATGCCCTCTCTGGTTTGGTCCTGGTCAACCTGCAGTGATGCACAGCTGCTGACTGCTAGTATGGAAAGGTGTCGTCAGCATCTTCCATCTCTGGACTGTTTCTCTTATGTCTTTATGGCTGGAGCACTCTTATCAAGTTCTCTCTGTTGCAGGAATCCACATGGTCTCTACGTTGTTTTCTGAAAATATACAAACATATTCTCAACCAAAAGTTAATAAAGGAATCTTTTCTATAAATTTGACTTGTGCTCCTTTTTCATTTTTTGCCCAAACCATTTTCCTTTGGCTTGTTTGGACACCATGTGTGTTTTTCATGGGTGTCTTGCTGTTAACATTACAATTAATTTTCTAAAGTATAAATTTTCTAGATGTAATTTACTTACAGGATATTTTTCCTTACATGATATTCTTCTACTTTCCCACCTTTTTTGATTTAAATATTAGGAGGCTTTTTTTGGAAATTTTATAATGTAATCTTTATAGGTTTCAAATTTTAACTTTTTGCACAAAAATATGACTGCTTTAGGTTCATTACATGTTACAATGAGATGAACTAGCAATAAAAATTTTAGTTAACACCTTAGGAACAACTTTTTTGTCCAGTACACTTGATTTTTCTAGAATATCCGCTTATTTCAATTAGCCAATTTAAATTAGCCTGAAAACCTGACTACTATTTTACTGTCAAATTTAATTCTCTAACAGCCATCTTATTTTACTCTGTAAGTATTAGTGGAAAGGCTTATTTGTTTTCTTGAGTAAGCCCTGAGCATTCCTGTTGCTAGGCTGGGTTTAGATATCAAAAACCCCAGTTCCCCACATCATGGGTACAAGACAACTCAAACAAGTCTTGTTGCATGAGAGGGCAGCTGCTGTTGGCCAAGTATCTGTCTGTTACCCAGGTCCCGATTTAAGCTGGGCATGGGAAGCTAAGCATCAATGGGGGCAGGAGAACTCCCTCAACAGGGGTGAAGGTTCAGGCACCTGAAAAGTTGGGGGGATGAAGGTCTATGCCCCACTTCTGTTGACCCCCAAGTTCTCTCCTGATGGCCCCTCTGCGACTGTGCCTGTCTTAGGTTGTTCCTTCCCTGAGGAATCTTACCCATCTCTGGCTAACCAACCATCCTTTGGGGCCAAGCAGGGTGATGTGAGGTTCAGTTCTGTCTCCTTGGTAGCCTATTCCCCCCCCGTGACCTCCACAACCAGCACCTGCCTTGAGATCCCCTTGCCTGCTGGCGGGGAACCAGCACTGATCGCATAACTTGTGAAACCCAGATTTCTTCTCCAGGGAAACCCCAGCTCACCCCACTGGGCAAGAGACAGATCCATGATACCAGCCATCACGAGGCTTCAACCTCAGCATGAACAGAAAGCTCAGGCAACAGTTGTGGACAATTGGATTGTGAGAAGAGGTCGCTCTTGGCCAAAAGGGCAAGAGGGGCCAATATAGAATGCTCGGGTGCCTTCTCAGGGGCCCTCTACACAATGGAAAGGATTAAATCCTTTCATATCCTTTTTAAATTGCTGCCAGATATTCAAAGAATAAGTTTGTTTGGGATAATTGCACATTATGCTGTTGTAATTCTAAAATATCTAGAGATGTGTTACTTTTGTCTCCAAGCACCAAAAAGATGACTTTTTTTTTTATTGATACCCAAGGGTGTGAGGTACTATTATAAGTAATGGGGGTAACACAAATCTGGGAAAAATTATAATGACATTGTAGAATAATATCATGTAAGGGCATTCTTTGCTCTAGGCCAGGGGTCCTCAAACTTTTTAAAGTGGGGGCCAGATCACGGTCCCTCAGAGAGCTGGAGGGCCGGACTATATGAACTACTAATTCCTACCCACACTGCACATATCTTATTTTGCAAAAAGGTAACAAATACAATATAAATAAAATGAAGAACATTTATAAATAAACAGATCACTTACCAGTATTTCAATGGGAACTGTGGGCCTGCTTTTGGCTAATGAGATGGTCAATGTCCGGTTCCATATTTGTCACTGCTAGTCGTAACAAGTGATGCAAGTGGGCATCAGTTAATCTTGATCTGGTTGGAGATTTAAGATGTTTCATTATTGAAAAGTCTGTTCACAGACATAAGTGCTACCAAAGATGGTTACCATTTTGAGTGCATGGTTCCTGATATTTGGATATGTCTCAGAGGGGAGAGATGCATAGAAATTCAGAAGGCTACTTGACTTGAATGCGTCTTTCAGAGAGTCACAGTTCTGCAGTTCAGCCAGTTCCATTTGGTAAATTGTAAGGACATTTTCAATCTCAACAGAAAATGGGTTACGAAAAAGCTGTATGTCCTGTTCATGGAGATGAAGCTCTTTGAATCTAAATTGAAACTCCTTTTGCAACAATTCCAGTGAATCCACACATGTTTTCTTTGGGAATGCAACCAATGGTTTGTCCGCTGACAGGTTTTGAATTGTTGGGAGATGGCTGAAGTTTTCCTCCTTTACTTGTTTGATGAGAAGGCCTAATTTTACTTCAAATGCTTTCACATGCGATGCCATATCACAGATGAGATTCCCCTTTCCTTGAAGTTGCAGATTGAAACTGTTGAGTAGCTCTGTTATATCTGTCAGAAAGGCAAGGTGCCATTTCCATTCTGCATCATTGAGCTTTGGTACTTCTTTGTTTTTTGAAAGTAGAAAAGCTGTAATCTGCGGAAGTAAGTCATAGAAACATTTCAAAACTCTCCCTCTACTCAGCCAACGCACTTCTGTGTGGTACAGAACATCCTCATGGGCAACATTTAGCTCAGACAGAAATTCCTGAAATTGTTTGGTGCATGAACTCTAATGAAATTAACACAAGATACCACAATTTTCATAACAGAGTCCCACTTCAGTGATTTAAAACACAGCGCTTGTTGGTGGATGAGGCAGTGTATGGCAATTGGATGAGGATGGTTATGTTTGTCCATCTCTTGTTTAATGTGAGCAATTACTCCTCTCTTAGACCCCACCATGCTAGGAGCACCATTAGTTGTCACACTGGCTAGTTTAGCCCAGTCCAGCTCCAAACCATTCACAGTTTGGCAAACCTTTTCATATATATCCACTCCTGTGGTTGTACCTTTGATACTTTGCAGTGCAGCAAGCTCTTCTGTGACTTCAAAATACTCATTTGTCCCACGCATAAAAATGAGAAGTTGGGCAGAATCACGAACATTATTGCTTTCGTCGAGTGCCAAGGAAAAATAGCAAAGTTTTTTTTTGCAGAGTTTTGCAAATGGTGCTGCAAATTGTCTCCCATTTCTTCAATCCTTCGTGTCATTGTAGCTCCTGAAAGACTCCCTGTACTAAATATAAGTCGGCCTTCTCTGGACACATCTCTTTGGCAACAGAAAGAAGGCATTCTTTAACAAATTCTCCCTCCACAAATGGTCTGCCATTGCGCGCTATTAGCTTGGCAACTTGAAAACTTGCCCGCAGTGATGAAATATTTAGCTGCTTCTGCTTCACAAAAGTATTTTGCTGAGTTGTCAGTGTATGTTTCAGTTTTAATATTTTATCTTTTCTCACTTCTCCGACCAAACAATCATATTTATCTTTATGTTGAGTTTGATAGTGGCGTCGCAAATTGTATTCTTTGAACACAGCAACTATATTCTGGCATATCAGACACACAGCTTTTTCTTTGTACCGCGTGAAAAAGTAATCATAAGTCCACTGTTCTTTGAATATCCTACACTCGGAGTCAATTTTTCTTTTTCTTGACATCATTGTTTCCTAGGGATTCCAAATTGCTATTAGTAAAATACTAATGTGTGTGTGTGTGTGTGTGTGTATATATATATATATATATATATATATATATATATATATATACACACACACACACACACACACACACACACACACACAGTGTATGAACTCCCATTAGTAGGTCTCTGCCCCCGATGTGGACACTTACCTCTTGCAGGCTTTTCTAAGCAGACCAGCTCAGTCCCTGATGGGGTTCGGTTATATCTCCCTATATAACGGCCAAATTGATATGTTCGGAATCAGCATGTGAACACTGAAAAGGAAATGCAAAATGCATATAAAATTTTTAATGTAAACCCCTTTAAAAGGCTTTAATCATCTTTTTACACTGGAGTTGACTTTCTGGTTTGGAATGGGCCTGGCTATATTAGTAGGAAGATGTGATCAGGGTTGCCTCATGGAAAAAAAAAGGCTGTTGGCTGGGGCGGCATGCTGTCAGTCTCAATTCTTCCACAAAGAGACTTGGTCCAAGTCCCCCTGCCCACCACCAGGCAGAATTTTGATTTCTCATATCAGCACCGAACACCTTCCCCCAAAACTGGCAGAATTTTCCATATGGGCAATTCAGCACCGAAGCCCTGACCTCCCAACCACCCCCCACCGCCCACCCCCCAACTGGCAGAATTTTTATTTCAGCACCGAACGCCCCCCCACCCCCCCAAAGGGGAATTTTCATATGAGTCACCAACCCCCCAACCCCCAATCGGGCAGAAACCCCCCATCTGGCAAAAATTTCTTTCTATGGCACTTTCGACCGACCTTTGGTGAAGGCAGTGGAGGGAGAGGAGGAGAACCTCACTGACAGGCAGGCACAGCACACACACACCACGTTGCCTGGGGGTGAAGCGGGCGCCTTTTTACATCATTGCCACGCAGCACAGCACAGACGTGCCTGTGCGGTGGCACGTCGCACACTCTGAGCCCCTGCAGGCACTGTGCTCTTAAAGAGGCAGAGGGGTCAGTGCGGCCATGCAGTGACAGTGTATATGCAGGTCCTGGAGGCCGAACTGTAACACCTCGGCTGCGCTCACTGCCCAAAAAACCTGGCGGGCCAGATCAGACTCCTCTGCGGGCCGCATGTGACCCGCGGGCCGTAGTTTGAAGACCCCTGACTCTAGGCCATGGAAATTCCATTTCAAAGTGGAAGCCAATTTCTTTTTGTATAGACAAGGTCTTAGTTACATTTTCTAAACCTCTCTGAGGAGCAAGTAGTGATAGTCCCTTCCTTTGGTGTCCACACAAGCCAAAAACCTCTCTTTAATTTTACATACAATGGAGCAATGGTTTGATTTTGTGTCATACAAAAGGGAAGCTTGGTGGAGACCCCTGTCTAATTCCTTGTCACACCCATGGTCCTCCTGGAGGTGACTACATTAATTAAAGAAGGTGGATCAGCCCACATAAGGGCTCTTACCCATGAAGGGTCAGGAACATAAGTTTAAAATACTTACCCATTTGTCCCAGATAATATTACCATTCAGATAACTGCTTGCATGGCAAGGAAGATGTTCGCAGGCATCCTTGGGGTTCTGGTTACCTCAGAATTTCTTTTTTATTTTTTTTTAATTTTAAATTTTTATTATTTTTATTATTATTTTATATGTGTCCTTATTCCCCTATTACTCCCCATCCTCAATCAGAACCCCACCCCCCTGTTGTCTGTGTCCATTGATTAGGCTCATAGCATGTACACAAGTCCCTTGGTTGATCTCTCACCCTTACCCCCACCATCCCCTACCTTCCCTGAGATTTGATGTTCTGATTGATGGTTCTCTGTCTCTGAATCTGATTTTGTTCATCATTTTATGTTGTTCATTATATTCCACAAATGTGTGAGATCATGTGATATTTATCTTTCTAAGCCTGATTTATTTCACTTAGCATAATGCTCTCCATCTCCATCTATGTTGTTGCAAATGGTAAGAATTCCTTCTTTTTTACCACAGCATAGTATTCCATTGTGTAGATGTACCACAGATTTTTAATCCACTCATTTGCTGATGGACACTTAGGCTGTTTTCAAATCTTAGCTATGGTGAATTGTGCTGTTATAAATATAGGGGTGCATATATTCTTTCTGATTGGTGTTTCTAGTTTCTTGGGATAGAATCCTAGAAGTGGGATTACTGGGTTAAATAGGAGCTCCATTTTTAGGAGTTTTTGTTTGTTTGTTTTGTTTTGTTTTTTTTTTGAGGAAACTCCATACTGTTCTCCACAGTGGCTGCACCAATCTGCATTCCCACCAGCAGAGCAAAAGTTCCTTTTTCTCCGCATCCTTGCCAACACTTGCTGTTTGTTGATTTATTAGCCATTCTGACAGGTGTGAGATGGTACTGCATTGTTGTTTTGATTTGCATCTCTGTGATGATTAGTGATTTTGAGAAGGTTTTCATATGTCTTTTGGCCTTCCTTCTGTCTTCTTTTGAAAAGTGTCTATTTAGGTCAATTGCCCATTTTTTGATTGGGTAGTTTATCTTCTTTTGTTAAGTTGTATGAGTTCTCTGTAAATGTTGGAGATTAAACCCTTACTGTTGATATCATTGGCAAATATGTTCTAACATAGAATGGGCTTTCTTGTTTTATTAATGATTTGTGTTGCTGTGAAAAAGCTTTTTATTTTGATGTATTCCCATTTGTTTATTTTCTCTTTAGCTTCCATTGCCCTAGGAACATCATCAATGAACAAGTTCTTTCGGCATATATCTGAGATTTTGCTGCCTTGAGTATTTTTATGGTTTGCAATCTTCTGTTTAAGTCCTTTATCCATTTTGAGTTTAATTTTGTGTATGGTGAAAGTTGGTGATTTAGTTTCTTTTTTTTTTTGCATGTATCTGTCCAATTTTCCCAGCACCATTTATTGAAGAGACTGTCTTAACTCCATTGTATGTTCATGCCTCCTCTGTCAAATATTAATTGGGCATAGTGGTTTGAGTCGATTTCTGGGTTCTCTATTCTATTCCATTGGTCTACGTGTCTGTTCTTGTGCCAGTACCAGGCTGTTTTAAGAACAGTGGCTTTGTAATACAACTTGAAATCTGGTATTGAGATCCCCCCCTACTTTGTTTTTCTTTCTTAGGATTGCTGCAGCAATTCGGGGCCTTTTTAAAACATATATATTTTATTGATTTTTTACAGAGAGGAAGGGAGAAAGATAGAGAGCTAGAAACGTCGATGAGAGAGAAACATCAACCAGCTGCCTCTTGCACACCCCCTACTGGGGATGTGCCCACAACCAATGTACATGCCCTTCACCGGAATCGAACCTGGGACCTTTCAGTCTGCAGACCGATGCTCTACCACTGAGCCAAACCGGTTTCGGCATATTCGGGGCCTTTTTTTTTATTCCAGATGAATTTTTGGAGAGTTCGTTCTAGGTCTGTGAAATATAGCGATGGTGTTTTAATGGGAAGTGCATTAAATTTATAGGATGCTTTGGGTAGTATGGACATTTTGATTATGTTGATTCTACCAAACCATGAATATGGTATGTTCTTCCATCTGTTTATGTCTTCCTCTATGACTTTTTTCAGTGTCCTGTAGTTTTCCACATATATGTCTTTTACCTCATTAGTTAAGTTTATTCCTAGTTATCTCTATTTTTTGGTGCAATGGTAAATGGGATTGCTTTTTTAGTCTCTCTGTAAGTTCACTATTGGTGTACATAAGTGGCATATATTTCTTGGCATTTATGTACACAAATATATATATATTTTGTATCCTGCTACAATGTCAAATTCATTTATTAAGTCTAATAATTTTTTGATGGAGTCTTTAGGCTTTTCTATATACAGTATCATGCCATCTGCAAATAAGGACAGTTTTACTTCTTTTACAATTTGGATGCCTTTTATTTCTTCTTCTTGTCTGATCACAATGGCTAGTACTTCCAGTACTATATTGAACAGGAGTGGTGAGAGTGGGCCTCCCTGTCTTGTTCCTGTTCTTAGCGGAAAAGGTTTTAGTTTTTGCCCATTGAGTATGATGTTAGTTGTGGGTTTGTCATATATGGCTTTCATTATGCTGAGGGATGATCCTTCTATTCAAACCTTGGTGAGTTTTTTTTTTTTTTTTTTATCAAGAAAGGGTGTTGGATTTTATCAAATGCTTTTCCTGCATCAATTGATATGATTATGTCAGTTTTATCTCTCAATTTGTTTGTGATATATCATATTTATTGATTTTTGAATATTGTACCATTCTTGCATCCCTGGAATAAATCCTATTTGGTCATAGTGTATGATCTTTCTGATGTTCTTCTGGATCCAATTTGCTAAAATTTTGTTGAGGATTTTGTTATCTATGTTCATGAGGGATATTGGCTTGTAATTATCTTTCCTTGTGTTGTCTATATCTGGTTTTGGTATTAGGGTGATGCTGGCTTCATAGAAGAAGCTTCGAAGTGTTTCTTTCTCTTGAATTTTTTGGAATGGTCTGAGGAGGATAGGTTTTAGTTCTTCCTTGAATGTTTGGTAAAATTCCCATGTGAAGCTGTCTGGCCCCTGGCTTTTGTTTAGTGGGAGCTTTTTTATGACTGCTTCAATTTCATCCATAGTTATCAGCCTATTGAGATTTTTAGAATCTTCCTGATTGTGTTTTGGAAGGTTGTATTTTTCTAAGAATATGTCCATTACCTCCAGGTTGTCTAGTCTGTTAGAATAGAGTTGTTCATAGTATTTTTAACAATCTTTCATATTTTGGTGCTATCTGTTGTTATTCCACCTCTTTAATTTCTGATTTTGTTTATTTGGGTCCTCTTTCTATACTTCTTGGTGAGCCTGGCTAGAGGTTCATCAAACTTGTTTATCCCTTTGAAGGACCAGCTCTTGGTTTTGTTGATCTTTTGCATTGCTTTTCTGGTCTCTATGTCATTCATTTCTGCTCTGATCTTTATTATTTCGTTTCTTCTGCTCACTTTGGGCTTTTCTTATTGCTCTCTTTCTAATTCTTAGAGTTGTACAGTTAGATGATTCATTACCATTTTGTTGTTGTTGTTGTTGTTGTTTTGTTGTTTCTTGAGGTAGGCCTGTAGAGCTATATTCTTCCCTCTCAGGAATGCTTTCATTGTGTCCCATAGGATTTGCAAAGTTGTGCTATTATTGTCATTAGTCTCCAGGATGTTTTCAATTTCTTCTTTAATCTCATTGATAACCCAATCATTGCTATTCAGCATGCTATTCAGCTTCCAAGTGTGTTTTTTTTTAATGTTTTTATTGTAGTTTATATCTAATATTATGCCATTGTGGTCTGAGAAAATGCTTAATAGGATTTCAATCTTTTTGAATTTGGGGAGACTTTTCTTGTGACCCAATATGTGGTCTATTTTTGAAAATGTCCCATGTACACTTGAGAAGAACGTATATTCCGTAGCTTTGGGGTGAAATGCTTTGAAGATATAAATTAAGTCCATCTAATCTAGTGTGTCATTTAGAATTGTTTCTTTGCTGATTTTTTGTCTAGAGCAGGGGTCTGCAACCTTTAAGACATAAAGAGCCACTTGGACCCATTTCTGAAGGAAAAAAAAACCTGGGAGCCGCAAAACCATTGCAACATTTAAAACAAATATAACACTGCATATATTGTTTCTTACCTTAATGCTATATACCAGATAATGCAGTTAGCTGTCAATCTGAAGAAAAGAAGGACTTTTTTACTTAACAATGTAAAATATATTTTTGCAAATTAATAACTAATTAAAATATTTAATTTACCTAGTTAATGGGATTTTTGCTCCTGAACCTCAGTGCACAGTGTCAGCACATCAGGGCTGTAAGACGTTACCTTCATTTTCACACAGGCTTGCAAGTTGTTGGAGCCACGGTAAAGCTTCAAAAGAGCCGCATGCGGCTCTGGAGCCGTAGGTTGCCGACACTTGTGATGTCAATGGTGTATTAAAGTCCCCTACTATGATTGTATTGTTGTTGATCTCTCCCTTGATATCTTCCAGGAGATTTTTTATATATTTGGGTGCTCCTGCATTGGGTGCATATATTTTTACCAGCATTATATCTTCTTGTTGAATTGCTCCCTTTAGCATTATGTAGTGGCCTTCCTTATCTCTTACTATGGTCTTTACTTTGAGGTCTATTTTATTACCAATAAGTATCACAATCCCAGATTTTTTCTCATTTCTGTTTGCCTGAAAAATCTTTTTCCATCCCTTCACTCTTAGTCTATGTGAGTCCTTTGCTCTGAGGTTAGTCTCTTGTAGACAGCCAATATATGGGTCATGCTTCCTTATCCGTTCAGCTATCCTATGTCTTTTGATTGGTGCATTTAATCCTTTTACGTTCAGTGTTATTATTGACAAGTACATGTTTGTTGTCATATTTTTCCTTAGTGTTTGTGTTTCTTCTTGCCTATATCTTTCTTCTTACTACTGCAGTCCCTTTAGCATTTTTTTTTTTTTTTTTTGCATTGATGGCTTGGTAGTGATGAACTCTCTTAGCCCTTTTTTTTCTGTGAAGCTCCTGAGTCCACCTTCAATTTTGAATGATAGCCTTGCTGGGTATAGTATTCTTAGATTCAAACCCTTGCTTTGCATCACTGTGTATATTTCATTCCATTACATTCTGGCCTGGTATGTTTCTGTTGAGAAATCATTTGATATTCTAATAGGAGATCACTTGTAGGTAACTTTCTGTCTCTGGCAGCCTTTAAGATTCTTACTTTTTCGTTGGTGTTTGCCAATTTAATTATGATGTATCTTGGTGTCGGTCTTTTGGGGTTCAATTTGTTTGAGACTCTATGCCCTTCTTGGACTTGCATGGTTTTTTTCTTGCCAATATCAGGAAATTTTTCTTTCATTATTTCTTCAAACAGGTTTTTTATTCCTTGCTACTCTTCCTCTCCTTCTGGCATTCCTATAAGCAAATATTGTTTGGTTTTGTCCCAAAACTCCCTTAGGCTCTCCTCTTGCTTTTTAAGTTTTCTTTCCAATTGATGCTGTGTTTTTGAGTGGTTTTTTTTTCCTACTTTGTCTTCTAATTCGCTGATGCAGTCTTCAGCCTCTTCTAGTCTACTGTTTAAGCCTTCCATTGTGTTCTTTATTGCAGCTATGTCGTTCTTCATCTCCTCTTGGTTCTTTTTCATGCTGGCAACATTCTCATTCAGCTCCTTATAATTATCATTGAGTTGTGTGTACTTGTCATCCATCCGTTTAAACATCCTTATAACCATTACTCTGAATTCTTTCTCTGATAAGCTGCTAACTTCAATTTCATTTAATCCCCTTTCTGATGATTCCACTTTTTCTTTCCTTTGGGGATTGCTTTCCCCCCCCATAATGTTTTAGTTGTAGATCTGCTTGCTTTTCTATCCAGGTTCCTTTGGGGATGGTGCTACTGGTGTAATATCTCAGTTTTCTTGGGGTTGGTAATCTAGTGTAGCTCCCTACTTGAGCTATTTGGGTTCTCTTAATGTGGGTCTGTAAGATTGAGAGGAACTACTGCAGTGTCTAAAAGTCAGCAGATATGGAGGGAAGTGTCCCAATTTTTGCTGTGTTGCACCCTTATTTGAAGTCAAGTGTGTCCAGGGGGGGCTCATATTGGCACCCAGGAACCACCTGTTGGGAGAACTCACAATGGCTCCCACTAGCGCCCTGTGTGTAGATGGGCTCAGGGTGCCTGCCTGCTGGAAATTTGCTCTGTGAAAGTGTGTTTTCAGGTGCAGAGCTCTGAGGGGTCCTGGCACTGAGGTTGAGCAGCGAGGGTGAATGGGGGCAGTTATTCAGGAAGAGGGGTTTCTGAATTTCTGCTGCAGGGCAGCATGTCCTTGTCTGTACATAATCACACCCAGCAGGAGCTCAAAGCAGCTCCACAGAGGACACTGTGGATATACTGGCTCAGCCTGCCTGCCATTTGAAAATGTGCACATCTGTGGTGGTGAGTTTGCTGGCACTGAGCTCTGATACACTTTGAGGGGCCCTGGTACTGATGTTACCCTGCTGTGGTGTCTGTGCAGGTGTTCAGGATGTGTGAGTTCAGAATTTCTACTGCCAGGGGCAGTGTGTCTCTGTTTGTCCAAGATCACATCCAGCCAATAGTCACAGTCTCTCCCACAAGCGCCCTGTGGATATATGGGCTTTGGAAGTGCACTTGCAAACTTTGGAAGTGCCTTCCCTTTGGGAGTGTGCATGCAAACTGGTGGTGCGTTTGCCTGCGTAGAGTTCTGACACGCTTTGAGCGGTCCTGACACTGAAGTTAAACAGCTAGGGTGTATGTGGGAAGTTATTCAGGAGAGAGGAGTTCAGAGTTTCTGCTCTGGGGCAGAACGTCCTTGTCTGTACAGAATCACACCCAGCAGAGGCTCAAAGCAGCTCCCCAGAGGGCCCTGTGGATATATGGGCTCAGGGAGCCTTCCCTTTTCTGTGACCATGAGTTTGCTGACTTTAGAAGTGTGCTCACAAACTTTGGACACGCCTGCCCTTTGGAAGTGCTCATGGAACTGGTGGTGCGTTTGCCTGCACAGAGCTCTGATGCACTCTGAGGGGCCCTGGCACTGACTTTGCACATTCGGGGTTTCCCTGGGCAGTTATTTAGGAAGAGGGAGTTCAGAATTTCTACTCCGGGGCTGCGCGCCCATGTCTGTGCAGAATCATACCCTCTGGGGCTCTCAGTGGCCCCCAAAGCTGTCTAGGTAGTGGAGTGCTTGGCTGCCTAAGAGGCTAGGAATGCGACAAATCCTGAGTTCTGGTGCTGGGGAGGGGGAGGTTGTACTTACTGTTATTAGGCTGCGCACCTTTGGAGATGGAGGTACCAGTGTCCAAGGGTCTGCAGCTGTGGTGCAAAGTCTTCTACCAGAGCAGCTACAGTGTCCTGCTTTGCTTCTGAGACCAGACTGGGTGGTGGCAAGGCTAGGATTCTAGTCTCAAGCAGTTCTGTTCTTCAAGATGGTGTGGTCTCAGTGCCGCTCATGTCCTCCCCGGAGTGTTTGCAGCAGCCAGGGGGTTTTGCCATCTAAGACTGCATTGGAAGCCCTCTGGAAGAACTGAAGGGTCTAAATGTCCCTATTTCACTCACACACACCCCCAGACACATCCACACACATCTCTATCTGAAAATGAAACAACAAATTAAAAATGTGCATGCTTTCAAAACCATTTTGTCTTACTTTGTTCTGACAGATGAAAACATAAACATAAAATATAGTAAGGTGGTTCTTCCATTTTTTTCAGCTACAGATTTCTTTGAGAATCTTAAGAATACTAGAGATCTTTTTCCCCCAAAAAATGAGCATACACACATACATACACACAGAGATATTTTTAGGCAACAGAGCATTCTTTACTCCTCCCAAAGTTCATGTATGAATCAAGAATTTAAAAACTACTGAATTAAGTAAATGTTTGAGTATACATGAGGATATATTGTATGTACATATTTTACATATGTAAATATTTAATGACCATTTAATAATTGTTAAATCTTATATGGTATAAAACTTCCTCCTCTACTTTGATATGAAATTGTCAGTGACAAAGTTCTAGAAAAGCAGTAAGCTAGTATTTTGAGTATTGAAGTGACAAATGCTCTTATAGTGTTCTGAAAACCACTACCATGTTTCCTCGAAAATAAGACATCCTCCAAAAATAAGACCTACTTACAGGTTTCCTTCTGAGTGAAATAAAAGGCATCCCCCCGAAAATAAGCACCCCCCCCCAGGCTAAACATGAGAGATTTGGTTCTGAAAGAAATGGAGTCACAAGAAATTCACCAGGAAATTCAGGAATTGGATTGTTATGATGATGTTCCAGAAGATGATGACATGATTGTCATTGAATAAATGAGTAAATTCTTGATACTGTAGGATTCACAGTTTGTTTGGTTTGTGTTGACAACGTACTATCGTACCTTATACAGGTAATAAATTTCCTTAATTTTCATTTAACAATAAATGTGTACTGTATTCTTCTTCATGGAAAAATAAGACATCCCCTGAAAATAAGACCTAGTGCATCTTTGGGAGCAAAATTAATATAAGACACTGTCTTATTTTCGGAGAAACAGGGTATTTATTTGAAGTTGTTTTATAACTTCTATGTCTTTACAGCAAAGTTGAATTCAATATGACAAATTGGCTTCGGAGGTAGTGTACACAATTTTCTGTGGAGCTTATATCTTGGGAGATAAGGTAATCAACCAGGGTGTTCACTCATTTATTATTCTAACAGTATGAAGTTGAGCAACATTCTTTTCACATCACTAGTCCCTTTCTCTGCCTGTTAGGGGACACAGTATTCCATCAAAGGCAGAAATGACACACTTTTGTAGTGGTTACCCTGAATGAGTGATTTTTATCATGAGTATATTTTACAGTTCAGATAATAGCTTCATTGAAATTACATTTAAAAATTACAGTAGACAATAACAGCTCACACTTCAAACAGAAAAATATCTGACAGTAACAGTTGCTACAGTATTTGCTAGCCTATGAATTTTACTATTCTAATTGGGGGGAGGGGTAACCAGGAAAAGATGACTAAAGAAACTTCAAATTTCAGGGTTTAAGCAAAGTTTTGATATGTGCCCAGGATATTGATAGAAAGAAGAGATTCATATGACAATCTCTCTGTTCAGTAAAAAGCATAGATTTCAATAAGTAAAGACATAGGAAAACTGTTTCCTTTTTTGTCCTTCAGCAACCTAACTCTGCGTCATTCCTAGAAGCTTACAGCTGGGCAATTATTTTAGTTTTAGATTATCCCCCAACTCATCCCAATTTTATTTATGAATTTAGGGGTGGAGATCACCCAAAAATAGTCAACTTCTCTCTCCAATTACAAAGATATTGACATTTTATTGCCCTTTGTCCACATTTCAGTTTTTTATGTCCTAACTAAAAAACACATAATTTATTTTTCCCTTTCTCCTCTGATCACTAGTTTTAATCCTAATCTCTGAAATATTGAATTTCTATAATTTAGAAGAGCTGTGGTGTCTTCATTTTCCAGGTTCTCAGACTGTTCTTCCTGAAATCTGGTATGTTGGCTTCACCTGCCTGCTTCCCTTTCTTTCTTTCATTCTTCCTGTGTCAATGTTAAGGCTCATGAATGTGGCTTATGTGGAAACTACCTTGGGTAGCTCTGGAAATCTCAGGGACCTTAAACAGGACCACAGTGGGAGATGGAGCCTTCTAAACAAAGACTTGGAAGAGAGGGAATTCAGCCTGACTGGGCTGCAGCAGATCAATCAAAAAGCACACCATCCCAAAGAAGCTTTCATACATGCTGTATATACTTTCAAGGACACGAGAACTGGCCTTGAATTCCTCACTAAATAAAAACTAGCAAACTTTAAAAAAGTAGAAAATATGAATAGTTTTAACATAGTGTTTCCACATAATTAGCTTTGGGTTGCTTCTTTATCCTCTCTGCTAATTTAAAATTTTAGCATCATTTTATTTCCAGAATTGTATAATATTTTAAGAATGTTCCTTTTCAACCGAAACCGGTTTGGCTCAGTGGATAGAGCATCGGCCTGCAGACTGAAAGGTCCCAGGTTCAATTCCGGTCAGGGGCATGTACATCGGTTGCGGGCACATCCCCAGTAGGGGGTGTGCAAGAGGCAGCTGGTCGATGTTTCTCTCTCATCGACATTTCTAGCTCTCTATCTCTCTCCCTTCCTCTCTGAAAGAAATCAATAAAATATATTTAAAAAAAAGAATGTTCCTTTTCAAAATGAATATGATGTTTTTCTTCAGGCATATTATTTCTGAGCTAGGTTTCACTTATATGTGAGAGACAGCAGAGACTGTAAAACTACATGGGCAAGATTTCATACAATATGTGCTTTGGGTAAACAAAGGGATAAGATAAATGGAATAAGCAAACCACATTTTATAGTCATGTCATCAAATAACAAACTCAACTATAAAACATTGGTTTTAGGACATCTGATTTTCACTGGCATCTAGATTCTCTATGAAAAAGTTTTATCTTTTTACTGATAATTATAACAAATCCTATCAAAATTATTTAGAATGAGTAACATTTTTAAATTTTTATTTCATTGTTTAAAGTATTACAAATAGTAATACATATATCTCCTTTTATTTCGCCATTGACCTTCCCCTAGATTCCCCTAACCCCCTGGCATATGCCCTCATCCCCCCGTCCCCACCCGCAGTGTATTGTGTCCATTGGTTTTGCTTATATGCATGTATACAAGTCCTTCGGTTGATCTCTTTCCCGCCCCTCACTAACACTCCCCAGACTTCCCCTTGTAATTTGACAGTCTGTTCAATGCTTCACTGCCTCTGTATCTATCTTTTTGTTCATCAGGTTATAATGTTCTTTATTTCCCATAAAGAAGTGAGATCATGTGGTATTTTTTTTTTCATTGCCTGGCTTATTTTACTTATCAGAATGAGTAACATTTTTAGTAGTAAACAGCATTTAAAATGCTGTTACTTATGCCATCTTTTTAATGACTTGTTATTATTCCCATCAACAACAAAAATAACCATCAACTCAGAGGCTGGAGCTCATGGGGTGGTAATGCTGGACAGATGATATTGCCATAAATTTATATAATTGCTACTACATAGAGGATGTTATGAAGAGTAATTACTTATTGTATCTTTTAAATGTTCTTAGAATTATTGATGACAGGTTAAAATAAATCAGCAAAACACCTATTGCAATTCTGTTTAGTGTAAGATTTCTATAAACTGTTTTCCTATATATACAACAATTTATAAATAAAACTAAAATACTTAACTAGTAAAATAATGATACCTCCTTGTGAGTTAATTAAAATTTTGTAATTGTACAATAAAGCTTCATGGTATTGTTTCAAGGAATCTTGGCTTTTTTTATGATATGTAACCAGGATATTGATAAAAAGTAAAAATTCATACGGTATAGCTTCAGGGAATCTTAGCAGAGGATCATTGGGCAGTTTGAACTCCATCTCAGAAAAATAGTCTTCCAATACATAAAATAAGATGCATAGGATTCCAAGAGGAATTCATTATATTAAAAAGAACAGCACATTTTTTAAAACCAAGTTTGTGATATAATAATACAGGTTTTCCTTATTAACACATTAAACAGTAGTAGAGCTAATTACTGTAGGCATTTGTAAGTAGTGAAGTGAATGAAATAAATCTCATAATATCAGTAACAAGGGTAATATGATGACTTGTGAATATCTGTCTTCTTTTGGTGACAGAGTCACAGCTACTGCTATTTTCCTGTGGCTTATTACCTACATTCAGAATTGAAAGAAATGCTACATTTCAGTTTGAGATGTAATACTTTTCTCAAGTAAATTCACAAACCATAGTTTAAGAAGCTCTGGTGTAGTAGAAAGAGGAAGGACTTGGGAGTTACAATACCCAACTCTGGTAATTTCATGTTATATGACCTTTAGAAAATTTTAAAATATGACTTTAAAATTATGAAGTTACAGAATTGCAGATAATTACATGTAAATATTAAAGATACTATATGTCATGAGTATATAGCAATAAGTCAATACATGGTATATTTCATTTTTTCACATAAACACATTATAGCAGAGCATTTGTAAAACAAAGATAAACATTCCACCATACTTTAGAAGAAACCCATAATTAATTTTGCTTTCTCTTCTTCCAACCTTTCCCCCCCCTAAGTTTAATTGATTTATTACATTGTTGAAATTAGTGTGTAAAATATTTGGTATCATATATTGTTTTACTTAATGATAATATGATAAAGTTTTTTGAGCTTTTCACAATAATTTCTAAAATACAAAGCAATTTATAAACTGTATCAGTAATGTATGAAAGTGGCATTTTAATTGTACATAGTGTGTTATCATATTAAAATGAAAATGAAAGAAACCAAGATGGCAGCATAGGTAAATACCTAAACTGCTGCCTCACACAACAATTTCAAAACTACAAGTAAAAGACAAAACATCTACCACCAAACCACAGGAAATCTGGCTGAGTGGAAGTTCTACAACTATAATAAAAGAGAAAAGAGCATTGAGACATGCACAAGCACTGAAAAGCTGAGGTATCAGACTGGTGATGGGTGACTGGGTGCACTGCTTTTTTCAAGTGGAAGGGAGACCAGCTCCCAATTACACTGAACTCCAGTTTATGGGGAGACACTGGGGACTCAAAATCCTACAGGGAGAACCTGGAGTGTCTGCCATTGGGTCAGAAAGTAAGGACAACTTTCTTGCAATGGTGTGCCAGCAATCATTTTACTGTTTACTGTGCTGGGGTGTGGGAAGTGGGAACATGGAAACTCAGAAATGCAGAGACGGTGGACTGGCATCAATCACTGTTTGCCATGCCCTAGCCTAGTGACACCCTGAGACCCTGACCCCCACAATCTATAAACCCACCCAAGCTCCACCTAGCAGCTTTTGCATATAAATGGCCTACACCAAGAGTGACCGCCTCAGGTAACTGGGAGGCCAACCCTCGGGGACATATAGGACACCTAGCACACAAAGTTACCCTACCAACTCAGGGAAGCAGTGAAAATGCGGTGACAAAGAAACAGATCACAAATGAAAAAAATGGAGGAAAACAAACAACTGGATATAGAGTTCAAAACCACGGTTATAAGGTTTTGCAAGAATTTCCTAGAAAAGGCTGATAAATTTAGCCAGACCCTCAAGGATATGAAAAAGGACCAACTAGAATTTAAACATACACTGACTGAAGTTAAAAAAAAATATTATACAGAAACCCAACAGCACACTAGAGGAACATAAGACTCAAGTCAAAGAATTGAAATACAAAGAAGCAAAAAAAAAAAAAAAAAAAAAAAAAAAGTCAACTGGAAAAAAGAAAGGAAAAAAGAATCCAAAAAGTTGAAGATAGTGTAAGAAGTCTCTGGGACAACTTCAAGCATACCAATATCAGAATTATGGGGGTGGCAGAAGAAGAGAGAGAGCAAGATACTGAAAACCTATTTGAAGAAATAATGACCAAAAACTTCCCCCACCTGGTGAAAGAAATAGACTTACAAGTCCAGGAAGCACAGAGAACCCTAAACAAAAGAAAACGAAAGAGGACCACACCAAGACAAATCATAATTAAAATGGCAAAAGCAAAAGACAAAGAGATAATATTAAAAGCAGAAAGAGAAAAACATTTAATTACCTACAAGGGAGCACCCATACGATTGTTAGCTGATTTCTCAACAGATACTATGCAGGCCAGACAGGAGTGGCAAGAAATATTCAAATTGATGAATAGCAAGAACCTACAACCAAGATTATTCTACCCAGCAAAGTTATCAATTAGAATTGAAGGTCAGATAAAGAGCTTCACAGATAAGAAAAAGCTAACGGAGTTCATCACCACCAAACCAGTTTATGTGAAATGCTGAAAGGTATTCTTTAAGAAGAGGAAGAAGAATAAAAATGTAAAGATAATAATTATGAACAACAAATACATGTCTATTAACAAGTGAATCTAAAAATCAAGTGAATTAAAAATATGAGGTATAGAATAAACTGGTGGATATAATAGAATCAGGGACATAGAAAGGGAGTGGACTGACAATTCTCAGGGGGTAAGGGGTTTGGGGATGTGGGAAGAGACTGGACAATAATAGTACACCTATGAATGAGGACAGTGAGGTAGAGTTAAGGACAGAGGGTGTTTGTGAGAACTGGGTGGAAGGGAGCTATGGGGTCGGGGGCAAAGGAGAAACAATTGTAATAATCTGAACAATAAAGATTTATTAAATTAAAAAAAATGAAAATGATTGTTTTCACACAATCTACAGAATAGTGCAGAATTCTAACTAGCAAATTCCTTTTACTAAAAATTTTGTCAAAACAAAAGTCAGAATGATAATATTGAGCTAAAAAATGTAGATACTGAGGTCATGACCTATCACAACCTGATGACTATGACCAAAACGAAATCGAGAGGAAAATTCATTGATCTGAGTTTTTAATTGGAAAGATGGAATTATTCTTGTTAAGATTTTTTAAAACTCTTGAAAACAACAAATTAAAGGAAAAGAACACTAGAAATTCAAAGCATAGGTAGAAAATAATGAATTGGAAAGCAAAAGAGAAAAACAAAAATAATTAATAAACAAAACCAAAATCCAGTTTTTTTAATGCATGAACAACATAGACAAAATGCTGGTGTGTATGACCAAAATGGAAAAGAATTAGGAATTTAAAGGGGCATATAAACAATTATATGGAAATTTTAAAATATCATAGAACTATATTGTTAGAGATTTACCTCAAACATTTGAAAAATCTATATAAACTAAATGTTTCTGGGGGCATATATTTACCTCCAAAAATTAATTCAAGAGGAGATGGTAAACCTGAAAAAAAAATATTCATAGAAGAGATGGAAAAGGTTGTTAAATATTTTTCTGTGGTCATCAATTCAACTGTCGGTTAAGAGTAATAGGTGATGACCAAGTAATATTTATTCAGACATACATATTGTTTGACATTACTGTCTTAGGAACTGCTAAATTAAAGAAGTCTCCCCATTTTGGGCCAAACCATATTTAACTTTGAATTACAATAAAGTGGAAATTTTAATATTCTGTGCAATTATCTGTAATGTTCATATAATATTCAGGTATTACCTGACAATTTTCATTCTATGACTGTGAGAAATTTGTCAAAAGGGGCCTAGACTCCAGAACCTTATAACTAAGACTCAGTAAGCTAGAAATGGTCTGCCAAAAAACTAAAGGGCTGTTCTGACTTTTTAAATAGGCTTTCTAGAGCTTGACAACCTCTGATGAAATTTAACCCTAAGGTGATATAGTATTAACCTAGATAAAATCCAAAGTGACTTTCTTTTTCTACATTTGGGAAATTAAGGGTCAGGCTGAAACCTGAACAGATTAGGGAGTCATGAATAAAACTATGTTAACAGAATTCCTAACAATGGAGCTTTAAACAGAAGACTTACATAAGTTAGTATTTTTTCTTCAGTGCATACACACAAATATCAGAAAAGATATTTTATGTTTAGCACTGAATATTAGATAAATTGGCTTAGGAAGGCCTCTCAGAGAAAATTACTTTTAAGTGAAGTTCTGAATGAAGTGAGGGCACTGGAAGATATATATAGTGAGTATTACAGATAGAATTAACCAAATTTTAAAGGCCTTAAGTATTAATAAATTGTACCCTGCATCCTAACAAAATCATAAGGAAGCCACTATGGTGGAAATAACCAAGAAGAGTAAATAAGGTATGGTATCAGAGAGGCAAAGGAAGGCAAATCCTGTAGGGCATTTTTCTCAAAGGATACACTTTAGCTTTTACTCTGAGTCAAATAGAAAGCAACTGAGTTATCATGAAAAGAGGCATACATAATCTGACATGAATATCCTATATAACAAAAGGATAATATTCAAATTGACACTAACAGCAGAATGATCAGAACAACTCCTAGACCAGTCACTATGAGGCACACTGACCACCTCTTGGTCCCTTCCCCTGACCATGAAGCACTGATCACCTGATGGCGAATAGGGAACCAGGGTAGGTGGTGGCAGGGGGGGGGGGGCGGCGGGCCAGCTTTAGGCAGCTGGGGAAGATAGCTCGGATCACAGGTCAGGCCTAGAGACTGTACTCACACATGAATTTCATGCGCCAGGCCTGTAGTACATCATAAGAAGCAAATTTAAAAGATCTCAGCAGTATAGGAAAGCTTTCATAATTAAATCAGCATAAAGGCAAGGCCATTTACTATCCTTTTATTACTGAACACACTGTTTTAGAGATTCTGACCCATGCAATACATTTTTTAATATTAATATTTTTTTACTTTTTAAAAATTAAATATTTATTGTTAAGATTATTCCTCCCCCCCCATAGCTCCTTTTTTATCTGATTCCCAACCCACCATCTCCCCTTATGCACCCTCAGCCTACTCTCCTCATCCATAGGTGTATTATTTTTGTTCAGTCCCTTCCTGCACCCCCACACCCTTTCCCCCTTCTATGTCCCTGATTCTATTATATTCACCAGTTTATTCTGTACCTCATATTTTTAATTCACCTGATTTTTAGATGCACTTGTTGATAGATATGTATTTATTTTTCGTAATTTTTATCTTTACATTTTTATTCTTCTTCCTCTTCTTAAAGAATACCTTTCAGCATTTCATATAATACTGGTCTTGTATTGATGAACTCCTTTAGCTTTTTCTTATCTGTGAAGCTCTTTATCTGACCTTCAATTCTGAATGATAACTTTTCTGGGTAGAGTAATCTTGGTCGTAGGTTCTTGCTATTTATCAATTTGAATATTTCTTGCCACTTCTGTCTGGCCTGCATAGTTTCTGTTGAGATATCAGCTGACAGTCGTATCGGTGCTACCTTGTAGATAATTAACTGTTTTTCTCTTGCTGCTTTTAATATTCTATTTTTCTTTTGCTCTTGGCATTTTAATTATTATGTGTCTTGGTGTGGTTCTCTTTGGATTCTTTTTGTTTGAGGTTCTCTGTGCTTCCTGAACTTGTAAGTCTATTTCTTTCACCAGGTAAGGGACGTTTTCTGTCATTATTTCTTCAAATAGGTTTTCAGTATCCTGCTCTCTCTCTTCTTCTGGCACCCCCATTATTCTGATGTTGGTACACTTGAAGTTGTCCCAGAGGCTTCTTACACTATCTTCAACTTTTTTTTCTTTTTTCTTTCCAGTTGAGTGTTTTTTTCTTCTTTGAATTTCAAAATATTTGACTTGATTTTTGCATTCCTCTAATCTGCTTTTGGGTCTCTGTATAATTAATATATATTAATATAAATTGAAATATATATATATATATATATATATATATATATATATATATATAATATATATATATATATATTTTTAATTTCAGTCAGTGTATGTTTAAATTATAGTTGGTCATTTTTCATATCCTTGAGGGTCTGGCTAAATTTATTGGCCTTTTCTAGGAAATTCTTAAAAAACCTTATAACTATGGTTTTGAACTCTATATCCAGATGTTCGTTTTCCTCCATTTCTTTCATTTGTGGTCTGTTACTTTGTCTCCATATTTTATCTGCTTCCCTGAGTTGGTAGGGTAGCTTTGTGTGCTAATTTTCCTATATGGCCTAGTGGGTCAGCCTCCCCAGTTACCTCAGGTGGACACTCTTGGTATACCCCTTTGAGGTTTGTGTGTACAGCCTTATTGTGTTGATTGTTGTTGATATCACTGGTAGGAATTGACCTCCAGGCCAATTGGCTATGTGTATCAACTGTGTCTATGCCTGGAGACCTGTGCTGGAGACAGCCTTATAGTACTAGACTTGCAAAATTGCAAAAGTCTCTGTGCTCAGCTTGGATGGGGCAGAGTCTCAGGGATTAGCAGACAGTCGTCTTGTTTTCCTGTCAGCCCTGCCCTTGTATGCATGCCTCTAGATCTCTGCCTTCCACAGCTCCCCTGAGTTTTCATCTGACAGTCCAGATTCCCCCAGCCTCACCTGGAACTGGTATTCACTGCAATTGGAACTGGGATTCAGTGCAGTAAGAATCTTCCAACTCCTTTTCTCCCGGGAGAGCTAGCAGCAACCTCAGCAGTCAGTCTTCTACCTGTGAGTGTGAGCCTCTTGACCTCTGCTCACAGCAGCTTCCCCAAGTCTCAATTTGCCTTTCTCTCTACCTGAAAGTCCAGACTTACTCTGTATGAGCCTGGGTCCACGGGGTTTCACCTGGAACTGGGGATCAATGTTGTTGGAACTGGGGTTCAGTGCAGTCTCCTGCTACAGGCATTCAACTGCCCATACATCTCTGTGGGTGTGTTTCTGTACCTCAGTCCTTTGCAGATTCTCTGATTCTCCATGTGCTTTCCTCTTTCCTTCTAGTTGTAGAATTTCCACTCAGCCAACTTTCCTGTGGTTCTGGATGATGTCTGTTCCATCTTTTAGTTGTAGTTTTCAAATTGTAGTGCAAGGCAGCAGTTTAGATGTTTATCTATGCTGCCATCTTGGTTTCTCCTCCTGGATTTTTCTTTTTTTCTTTTTTTTTTTTTTTTACTTTTCCAATTGGGTGGTTTTTGCTTCTTTGTATTTCAAATATTTGACTTGATTCTTGTGATCCTCTAGTCTGCTGTTGGATCTCTGTATATTATTCTTTGTTTCAGTCAGTGTACACTTTATTTCTAATTGGTCCTTTTTCATATCCTTGAGGGTCTAACTAAATTTATCAGCCTTTTCTAGAAAATCATTGAAAAACCTTATAATCAGATACATGTGCCCAGATATTTTGGTTTTGAACTCTACATCTTTATAGTTTGCTTTCCTCAGTTTCTTTCATTTGTGATCTGTTTTTTTGTTTTTTTTTGTTTTTTTTTTTTTTTTTTCTCTTCATTTGGGTTGCTTCCTTGAGTTGATAGAGTGGCTTTGTGTGCTAGATGTCCTATAGGGCCCAAAGGCTCAGTCTCCCCAGTTACATGAGGTAGACACTCATGGTACACCCCTCTGTGGTCTGTGTGCACAGTCTTGTTTTAGTTAACCCTTGATTGTTGTTGATATTGTTGGAAGGAATTGATCTCCAGGCCAATTGGCTGTGAGGATCAGCTGTGTCTATGCTGGGACAAATTCTGTGCTGGAGACACCCTTATGAGGCAAGACTTGCTTTATTGGGGCTTTTGTGCTCACTGAGTCTGCCCTCTGAGTGTGTCCTTTATAGATCTGAGGAGTTGTAATCTGGATGGTCCTACTGTAACCCACTGGCTCTTGGGTGTCCAAGGAGATGCTAATTTGCAGATTCCTCTTCTTTGTTTGTATTTTGCAGGAGCCCAGATGAGGCCCAACTGTGAAGTCATGCAAGCTACTATGGGGCCTTGGGCCTTCTTTTGGATGTTCTGGTCTTTCTGACTCAGCTGCAGTTTATTAGGTAAATTTAAATTTCAAAGGACTAGTCCATTCATATGCAAAAGCCTCTTCACACATTTTTGGATGGCATGGAGTCTCAGGGTGGAGCAAACAGCAATGGTTTTCTGTCAGCCATGCCCTATGAGGCCTCTGGGTCTCAGTGTCCCTTGGTAATCACTTCACCTCTGAGAGAAAGCCGCTCTTGCATTCTGCCCACTGCCAGACAGTCCAGTTTATCCCCATATGAGTCTGAGTCCCAAGAGTTTTTCCTGAAACTGGAGTTCAGAGCAGTTGGGAGCTTGCCTGCAGATTAAAAGCCAGTCGTATACTCAGTTGCTAGCCCTCTCTGTGTGCATGCCTCCATACCTGTGCACCATACTTTTGCAGTCCTCTGAGTCTCAGTGTGCTTTTCTCTTCCCTTCTAGTTGTAGAATTTCCACTTAGGCAGTCTTCATGTGGCTCTGGATGATGTCTGTTTTGCCTTTTAGTTGTAGTTTTGAAGTGGTTGTAGGAGCCTGCAAATTCAGGTGTTTACCTATGCTGCCATCTTGGTTTCTCTGCAATAAAAAAAAAATTATAAAAAGAATATATATGTGAGAAAGGAAGTAACAAAATTTTAATTATTTGCAGATAATATGAGTGTCTATTTAGAAAACCCAGTGACATATAATGTCAATCTCATAGAAACAGTAATGTAGCTCAGTAAGGTGGGCAGATATATCATTATGTATTTATCAAAGCTAAGGTGGTTATAAGATAAAATGCAGATTTATGTGAAAGAAATGCCTCTTAGATTGCTCAACTGCAATAATATGTATGTTTTAAAATTCTTTCATTAATACTAGTAACAAATGACATGAAAATATGGTAGAGGACATAATTCCCATAACAAAATTGGAAATAAAACACTAGGAATAAAGTTAACAAGAAATAGACATGATCTTCATTAGATCAAAACTTTACCAAATGGCATTTTAAAAAATTGAAATAAAAATACAACATACCAGATTTCTGGATAGAAAAAGTCAGTATTCTAAAAATGTTTAATTCTCACTAAGGTAACCTTTTCATTCATTTAAATTCCAATCAAATTGTCATATGATTTATTTTTACTTGAAAAAATTGATTCTAAAGTACAATTGAAAGAATGAGAGACTAGCTAAGAAAAACTAGAAATAAATGAATGATAAAATATAGAAAGTCTAGAAACAAACCCATATATCAATTCAAATTAATATTTCCTCCTTTTTATAATCTTACAGTGGGAAAGGTCTTTTTAAGAAAAACACAAAATCCAGAAATCTTGTAACCTTGACAATTCTGACAAGAAAAATACTTAAAATTTTGGTCTAGTGGAAGACCATGTACTAAATTGAAAGATAAATAACAAAGTAAGAAAGTATTGACAGAGTATATTGACAAAGAGTTACAATCATCAATGTAAATATCATAATAGAAAAAAATGGGCAAAAAATGGGAATGAACTAAAGTGGGTCAAATGACTTCAATTCTAAAATTTCTCTTACAAGTAATGCTTGCAAAAAATAAAAACATGCTTGTGTAAGTGCATAGAAATGTACTAGTATGTACTGAATATTTGGTACAATTTAGTTTGTATTAGTGAAGACTGAATATGTACACATGTCCACTACTTAAAGATTGGTTAAATTAATCATGATACATCTTTAGTTAGTAAGTATGTAGTCATTAAAATTATGAGATAGATTTATACAAACTGAAAAGGGATCCCTTAAACTTAGGTTGCAAACAGTATACATTATATTGGTAAGCATTTGTTTAGAGTCATAGTTGATGTTTTATTTTTACATTTTTTAAATATATAACTCTATTACCTATTCAGAATGTTGGTTAGATTAACATCTGCAAAAAATACATGTGAAGAATGGCTGACCTTTGGGGTCAGTAGATATATTTAGAGTTTCCTATGAGCTAATAAAACAACAGTAAGACATAAGCACTGCCAGCTACACTGTGGCAAATTCATGGCCCCTTTTTTAGTAGGCCCTTCTGCCATGTGAGTTCCCCAGACTGGATACATGTGTCCAGGTACTGTGGTTTCTTAGAAATCAGATAAGCTTTGCAAACAGATAGGCAATGCCTGTGAAAATATCCAAGACATTAGAGGTTACTTTCAGTTTTTATTACTATAGAGCATAACTTCTCAAACTGTGAAAGGCTCACAAATCCCCAGTGTGTTGGTAAAATATCCATTCTATTCTTCTAGATCTGAGATGGGTCCTGAGATATTGCATTTCTAACAAGTGTACTGTTAGAGACCACATTTTGAATAGCAAGGTTATAGAATTTCCTATAAGGGAGTCTTATTTTACCTATGAAATTTATTTTTAAGTTGTTTGAATTATATTGTGGTGTTAATCCATGGAGAAAAAACAAAAATTACATGGATTGATAAAAATTCATAATCCTATAGAATAAAGAAGTAATATGCAAATTGACCATCATGCTGTTACAAGATGGCTGCTTACAACCAGGCCAGCAGGGGGGGTTAGTGAGGGATGACTAAACGACTGAACAAGCAGGCTGTGTGGGGCTACCAGGCCAGCAGGGAGGGTTAGTGAGGGAAGACCAAAGGACTGAACAAGGAGGCTGTGTGGGGTGATGAGGCCTGCAGGGTGTTAGGATGACCAAACGACTGAACATCAGGCTGTGTGGGGCGACCAGTGGGACTATGAGGGGAGATGAGGCTGGCAGGGGGAGCAGTAGGGGGCCATTAGGCTGGCAGGGGGAAGTTGGGGGTGAACAGGCCAGCAGGAGGGGTGCAGTAGGGTTGAGCAGGTGGCAGGGGGTGGAGCTGGGGGCAATTAGGCTGGCGGGGGGGGGGGGGGAAGTGAGGGGAAACTAGGCCAGCAAGAGAGGATATTGGGGGTGACCATTCTGGCGGGGGGGGGGGGGGCATTAAGGGGTGACCAGGCCAGTAGGGGGGGTAGTTAAGAGCAACCAGGCAGGCAGGCAGGTGAGCATTTAGGAGCCAGTGGTCCAGGATTTTGTGAGAGATCAGGCCTAAACCAGCAGTTGTTCCCAGATTGTAGAGGGTGCAGGCTGCCCTGAGGGTACCCCCCCTGCATGAATTTTATGCACTGAGCCTCTAGTTTATAAATATTTAATAATGCATACTATGGTAAGTATTATGCATATTTGGCTATTTGGAATGGCTAAAATTTATGGTTTGCCCATTCTTCTCCTCCTCTAAAGTTCAGAATTTTTAATGTTAAAGGACTTATAACTATACATCTTTGAAGAGTGAAACGAGTAGTCCTGACAAAATAATAATGATTCCAAATGACTTATCCAAGACTTCTACTTCAGCTATGAAATTAGTTCTCGAATTGATTGTTCCAAGGAAAGACATTTTCCTTCAAAACTTCTCAACAGAGGCAACCTCAATTATACAGGCAGGAACAGAAATAAGAGAAGTGACAACTACTAATTGTGACAGTAGGCCCCGTCTGCCCAAGAGATAAGGACTCTGGAGACAGACCAGGCCAGGGGGGAAAAGTTTAAAAAAATAAAGTCAGCCGTAACTCAGTGCCGGGAGTTCCTTTGGGGTGGGACATGCAGACCTCCCTCTGGATCGGGCTGGGAAATTGGGGTCATAAAAAACTGCAGCATCCTGCACTCCAGTTGGGAGTCAGAACAGACATTCTGTTTGAAGCAAAACAGGCCAGGTTGTGTAAATCACCTAAGGAACAGCTAAAGATGGCCAGTTCTTTGTCCTGAGGGGCCAATCAGAGAGTGACAGACCAACAGTGGGATGGGATGGGAAAAAGAGGTATAAGAGGAGGGACTGCCCCTCCATCTGGGCTCTTACCTGGGTGTTTGCCGGCTGCTGCATCAGCCAAGGTTTGAGCCCGGATTCGAATCTGTAATAAATTCTAGCATGCTTAATCAAATTGGCTCCGGTGGTTCATCTCTTGGGGACTCGCTTTGTAACACTAATAGAAACATGTCCCTTGAGTTTTTGTTGCTCATATTCATAGAGGAGATTAGTTACCCAAGATCACTCTCTGTCTCCTGCATGGCCTTCCTTATTCCTATATAAAGTAGAAAAGACTGGAAGTATTTTACTAACCATCAAGATTCCTTTTGCCTTTCATTTCCTTTGACTGAGCTCTTTACAATTCTGCAGAAATAGGATTATTGTGTGGAAAACTGGTAGCAACATATAAAGAAATCCTGTCCCTAGAAACTCAAATTCTGTCTGATAGAGGTTGGATTGACTTTCCTCAGCCTTTGTGGAAGCAGCAACTTTTGCATCTACTCTACTAAGCAAATTCATGTCAGCATTCCTAATGGCATGCATATATATATATATATATATATATATATATATACACACACACACATACTTTTTGGATTTTCCTTTGAACCAGTTGTAACACTTTTCTGGTTGCCTTATACATTAATGAGCAAATAAAATCATTCATGTTTATTTTATATTTGTCTGAGACTTATGACTTTATTCTCTTTTTTTATTGTTCATCAGGTTTTTTAATTTCCTTTTTTTAATTAATAAACTTTTATATTTTTAAGAATAAATTTTAAAATCTAATAATTTTAAACCTTGTTTTTTCTGCCCTGGGAACTGAGAAGCAAGCTTGTTTACATGTAAACTTGCCCTTGGGCTATCAAAAGGCATAGCCATTCAAATGTAAATGAACACATTGTTTAAAGAGTTGCTGGTTGGAATTGGATTACCTGTTCTGGGTGGGAAGGGCTTGTCCTCCCCTTTCTCCATTAAAATTAAGGTGTTAGCTTTAAAACCTCTTTTTGGCAAGAGATCTTAAACTTTCAGAACTTTAAATTTTTCAGGTATCAAATCAATTACTTAGCAGTTTCTCAAATCAATAATACCTTCACATTCCCAAGGATACGCTTCAAACAAAAGACATCCAAATAGATCAACCAACCTCATCCAGACCCCACACAAGGCACTCACAGATCAACACCCCAGCACTACAACTCAACACATCCAGATCTAAGCCTTCATCACTTGATTCAGCAGACCCTCAAGTTCCCCCCAAAGTTTCCAGCCATGTCTGAGAAGCAGCCATGGGGCATGGGCAGGCGAGGAGTGAGCTGCTCCTGACCTGGCAGCTCTGGGTCTGGCTGCTTCGGGCCCGGCTTCTGCTGCTTCAGGCCTGTCTGCTCCTGACCCAGTTGCTCTGGACCTGGCTGCTCCAGGCCTGGCTGCTCAAGGCCTAGCTGCTGCTGCTCTGGGCCCGTGGTCAGCCTGGCTGCTGTTGCTCCGGGCCTGGCTGCTGATGCTCCAGGCCCTGCTGCTCCGGGCCTGGCTATTCCAGACCCGACTGCCACTGCCCTGGGCCTGGCAGCCGCCACTCCAACATTCTGTTTTGTTTTGTTTTGTTTTGTTTTGTTTTGTTTTGTTTTAACGCATTTATGTTGCAATGTTGACTGATGAGTTGAATTCTGTCTTAATCTTCTATTTTTTAAGATCTTCTTTGTATTCTTTCTTAAGTAATTTTACTATCTTTTTGCTATAACTTGACTTCTTCACATTGAAAACTTCTTCGGTTTCTTCCTCATCATCCTGGAAGCTCAGCAGGCTGGTCCGCAGTGCTCCTTTGTTCTCCGTGACCTCCTGCGCAGCTTCAGCCTGTTGCCAGGGTTGGCGCCGCCAGGGAAGTAGCCCCTGGCCTCTGCTCCATGGCCCGCAGTCAGCAGTTGTGGGTCCAGCGGCACCTCCTCCCGGGGGGCCCTGCCACTCGGCTCCTTGCCGGCACCGGGTGGCAGCAGCCACAGCAGCGGCTCCCGTTCCTCATCTCGCTCTTCACAGTTCATGAGGTTCAGCATGCCTTCTCTCTCCTTCCTAAATGTCAGAGCCTCTTCTTAGCCAGCCGTCCGAAGCTTCAGGGGCGATGTTTCCCCTGTTTTCCAGTTCTAAATTCAAATTTGTTGTGAGCTTCAGGGGCGATGTTTCCCCTGTTTTCCAGTTCTAAATTCAAATTTGTTGTGGTAGGCTGCATTCGGGTGTCTACCCTATGCCACCATCTTGGTTTCTCCACTTTATTCTCTTTTAAAATCTATCCTTGAACATTCCCTATGATTAACACTTACATAACAGGCTCTCTTCATCTAATGCTTTCCAATCAACCACTGAAAATGGTCATCTATAGGATTGTTCTTCAGTTTTAGGAACAAAGTGTCTCCCACTGACTAAAGGATAATTTTAAAAGAAATGAACTTATTTAGTTATACATACAGGGTGTCCCAAAATATGTATACCCACTTCAACAGCTGATAGCTCAATTTTGAAAACGAAATGCATTTTAATAAAAACTGCCCTTATAATTATTCAAAGAGTGTATATATTGTATATTTTGGGGAACACCCTATATATTCATTCACTGTATCTATTCATTTGAAAGTATTCATTGATTATCTACTGTATGCATAGCATGACTGGTTTCATGGGCATGTGATCTGTACAGTCTCACAAGGATCTGATGCTGTGTTGAATGATCTGTTATTGCCATCTTGAAATTCTTAATAATTTTTAAAGTCATTTTCAAATTATGTAGCAAATCCTGGCCCTGGGTAATACAAAATAAGTGCTAAACATGACTATTGCCCTTCAGGAAGGCAATGTCTAGAAAGGGAGAGAAAATTATATAAATGTGACTAACACATAATAGGACATGTAATTCATTATACTTTTGGAGAATAAAATGAATGGTACTGTCAATTATACTAGAGGGACCAGAAAAGTGCAAATTCCCTGAGGGAGACAGTCAGGTGAAGTAGGGCTTTTTTCAGGACTTTGTAGGATGCATAGGAAATTCCAGGCCCAAGGTTAGGGAGAGAGCATTTTAAGCATCAAGATCAGCAAGGGAAAATATTCAGAGCCTGGACAAACAAGCTACATGAAGACCAGTGGAGCAGTATTCTAACCAACAGGACAGAGGGTTGGAAGGGTAGACTGGGTTCATATTAGGAATGGTCTTACAAATCAAATTAGGCATTTGGACTGTATTCTGTAGGCAACAGGAAACCAAACAGTGGAAATGTTTTGGTTGGGGATTGGCTGCTTTTTATTTTTAACTAGAGGCCTGGTGCACAAAATTCGTGCATGGGGTGTGTGTCCCTCAGCCCAACCTTCACCCTCTCCAATCTGGGACCCCTTGGGGGATGTTCCACTTCCAGGCCTAAACAGGCAGTCGGACATCCCTCTCACAATCCTGGACTGCTAACTCCCAACTGCTCGCCTGCCTGCCTGATTGCCCCTAACTGCTTTTGCCTGCCAGCATGATTATCCCCTAATCACTTCCCTGCCAGCCTGATTGACACCTAACTGCTCTCCTGCAGGCCTGATCATCCCCAACTGCCCTCCCCTGACAGCCTGGTCACCTCCAAATGTCCTCCCCTATATATTCCCTCTTTATTATATAGGGTTTTTTCTTTAACATATTAGACAGTCCTAACTGGTTTGGCTCAGTGGATGGAGCAATGGCATGCAGACTCAAGGGTCCCAGGTTCAATTCCAGTCAAGGCCATGTACCTTGGTTGGGGGTACCTACCCAATGGGGACTGTGTAGAAGGCAGCTAATCGATATTTCTCTCTCATAGATGTTTCTGGCTCTGTCTTTCCCTTCCTCTCTATAAAACATCAATAAAATATATATTAAAAAAGAAACATTTAAGATTCCTCCATATCTGCCTGGATGGTGTGACTCAGTGGCTGAGAACTCAGGCTGGGCTGGGAGGGGATCTTCACGTGAGTGCAGGTGCCTCTGAGCCCCTAAGACCCCAGGATTGGGGCGTTGACCCAAACTGCTGCTTGGTACTGGAGCATTTCCAAGTGGCTGCAGGCAGGACGGGAATGTCTTCCCTCCACCCAGCCGCTTGGGGCCTGCACTCATAGGCTCTGAGTGGCCAAGGGGAGTTTTGGGACCCCTGCTGCTCAGGGCCTACGGCCCCCAGGCCAATCATCAAATTAACCACCATCTTTGTTGGGTTAGTTTGCATACTCACTCTGATTGGCTGTGGGAATAGAGAAGGTACAGTCAATTAGCGTTTTTCTCTTTCATGAGTGTAGAAAATGTGATTAGTATTATAGGCAAAATGACCCACACTGGTGTCAGGAGATACCTAAAGAAGGGCAATGGGGTAGCTATGAACTAATTATGTTGGCAGAAAGATGGAAAAGAGACTAATGAAACAGCTCAAAGGTGGCTGTTTAGATATTCATTGAATACATACTATATGCCAGGCACAGTAGTAGATGATAAGGTTTTAAAAAGTGTCTGCCTTCATAGTATATATCACCTAACTAGAAGCATTAATTAGGCTTAGGCTATGTGAAGGGGGAATTAGATTATGATGAAGCACACAAGAAGGCTCCTAACCCACACTTGCAGGTATGAAAGGCCTTTGGGGGAATGGCACCATCTAGCCTGAGTACCAAAGGTTGAGAAGAAATTAGCCAGGTGAATTGAAGGCCCTTGGTGCTCTGCTTGATACCCTTGACCTTGCCAGCAGGTGCACCCATCTCCCAGTTGCTATGAGCTGGCTGCTAACAAAGTTCACAGCTTTCATCTTCTTGGAAGATTTGCCCTCAGCCAAATGGGAGGCTAGGCTATGTGCCCATCCCCCAGCAGATTTTAGCCAATGACTGACACAGGGTTACAAAAGATTAGCCTCAAGATAAACCAGTTCTGTGGTGTAATCTGTGCCTCTTAGCTTCCCCTCAAAATCCAGGTGAGGCTAGTCTCCAGATGAGACACAGAAAGCCCTTTGTGACCCAGCTCCCTACTCTGTTCTCATTCCCCCCCTCTATTCTCTACTTAATGCTTTCCACTTTGGTTAAACTAAGCTATTCATAGTTCCTGTTTCTTCACTATGTGGTCTCATGCCCCTGACTGACTTTTATTAAAACAAATTTTCCACCTTTCTTGGCCTGGTCAACTTATCTCAAGTATCACATCCTTCAGGAAGCATTCTCTGAACCTGGAGGAACACTAGGAATCCCTGCTCTGAGCTCCTATCACTCTCTATTCATTGCACAAAGATTCATGCACTAGGCCTTCCTTCCCTTGGTTGCCAGCACCAGTTTTTATCCAGCACCCAGGACCCAGGCCTTTGCTTTGGCAGGAGCCTTCAATCTTCACTTTAGCCACAGGCCGCTCCTATAGCTCCCTCCGCTCCCCTCCCTCCCCCTTATAGCAGGTGTTAGGCCCCGCCTGGCCTCTCTGCGCTTGCATACATGCTGCCCAGAGACCCTAAGTGGCTGGGGGAGCGGGGACACTGCCATCTTTGTCAGGTTAATTTGCATATTTACTCCTGATTGGCTTGTGGGCATTGCAAAATGACAGTGAATTTGCATATTTCTCTTTTATTAGTGTAGATCATATTAAAACTGTCTGTGTGCATATCTGCCTCACATAGTGCAAATTTCCCAAGGCCTGGACCTCTTTCTTGTTCAATTTTGCTATTCTAGTTTGTAACACATGGCAAGGGGTTCACAAATGTCTACTGACCATATAATGTCTCATTTTTTATCCCAACACAGTCCAACACTGAGTGAAGATGAAAGATGTGGAAGGAAGAAGGGATGAGATGGTCCAATTACTATACCAGGCCATTAATCCCAGACAGCTAATAGGTATTGATCCTATGGTTCTGGCAAGAGAGAAATGCCCTCTTCCTGCAGTTTGGGTCATGGCAGGGTACATGGAAGGAACCTTGGAATTCTTCTAAATCTATTGTCTCCTAACAAGATCTAATGAAATCCACAATAAGACTGATTAGTCTAAGAGAAAGGAATGTTGGATTTCTTTGATTTTTATGGGAACTGTGACATTTCATCGTGGGAATGCTAAGGCACAGTGATAATAATAATAATAATAATAATCCTAAGTCAGCAACACTATATGCCTTGGTCAAAGACAATTAGAGAAAGGAAATATTAGGTAAGAACTATGATTTTAGAGACTAGATATTTGTAAACATGCAATTTAGCACAGCCTTGTGACAACCAGACTTGGCACATACAGTTTCAACATACTGGGGATCCATCCTGTGATCAGTAATTTCATGGAGTCAGGTATTGCATTGCACTAAAAAGCTTGGTAACAGTGACATCTGTACTACACAAGCCCTTCTTATTCTCAATTCAAAGTTACCTACCAAGTGTCTTTGTGGAATTAATTTTAAAAACAGCCACACCTGTATTTCACACAGAGGAAAGAAAATGCCTGTCAGTGTTACCACAGTGATGATGTAGCATAATGCAATATAGAGCTTATTTTAGCCACAAAATTTGTTTTAATAATGTGGACAAAAGGGGCCACATGCTGACATGACAAGCTCAGGGGAGGCCTGCATATCAGTCTTGCAAACTCAGAGATCTAAAATAACCACAAAGGATGGTCTGAAATTAAACTTTAAAGAAATGTACTTATGGTGGGCAGTTACATCCTAGGCCAGTATCTTACTGACAAGGTCAAGCCTATCTGTATTTTTTGCACCTATGATAACATACCCTTGAAATGCCTGGGTAACTTGTAACTTCCTTTTTTCTGAAGCCCCTGGGGCACAACCAAATGTTGTAGGCACTTGGACAGATACCACAAATTCTTTCATTATTATGTTAATTGTTCCTGCACCCACCTAAGTATATGTCCATCATTTTACTTCTTATCCAATCTCCTGTTTCTCCCCCACCCCTGTTTTGCTTTATCTCACCCCCTTAATCTATCACCAATGAATTTCATGTAAACCTCCTATGTCCCTCCTTTGTTTGCAATGTATAAATACAAATGTAACCCGACATTCTCCGAAGCATTAACTCAATTCGTTGAGGTTCTGCTTCCTGGCATACATTGACAGTTTGGCTCAAATAAACTCACAAAAATTCTTTACAGGTTTCAATGTTTTTTTGTTTTGTTTTGTTTTGTTTTGTTTTGTTTTCGTTAACAATGGTTTTAAAATGACTTTTGTCCTGTATTTCAGAAACATCAAGGCTATGACAAGGTCATATGAATATGCCTACTATACTTTATTACATTTAATGAGAAAAAGTATATGCAACACTGTCTTGTGATAGAGGATTGGATAAAGGAGATGTACGTGTTACACCCAGACTTCGTGATCTCCAAAGACCACCAGGGAGCCGAGTCCGATGCAATAAACAAAAGAGCCTCTTCCATGCTAGCATGGGCTCTGTCCCACTCACACCTACAGCATGGCAGAAGAGAGGCCGAACTTCGACAGGTCAAGGGGTTTTATAGGGGTGGTGATATCACTGCTTTGGCTGACTTTGATTGGTTGGGTGAGGGCTAGGGTCCAGTTACACAAAATGGAGGATAGCTCTGCCCTGCTCCACCTTGCCCCACAGTACAAAATGGAGTCAGGAGTTAACCTCTCCCCACCCTACCCTCTCAGTACATACACACAATGGAATACTACTCGGCCATAAGAAAGGATGAAATAGCACCATTTGCAACAACATGAATGGACCTTGAGAACATTATGTAAAGAGAAGTAAGTCAGACAGAGAAAGCTAAGAGCCATATAATTTCACTTATATGTGTGACATAAAACTGAAGCTTATGAACAAAAATAGCAGAGTAGTGGTTGCCAGAGAGAAGGGGATGGGGGATAAGGGAGTCATGATATGAAGTGACAGGAGAAGATTTGACTTTGGGTGGTGGCAACATGGTGCAATATAAAGATCTTGTAACATAAAAATCAACACATGAAACCTATATGTTCATGTTTACCAATGTCAGCCCAATCAATTTAATAAATAACATTTAAAGTTTTTTCATATTGACCTTTTTATCTCATGTAGTAGTGATACAAGATAAGAAATAGCCTCACTTTTCAGAAAATACACCTTTTTGTATCTAAGCTTGATGAAAGGCAATGTTTTCAGATAATAATGAGTGTGAGACCTGGAGCTCCATGGCATCAGTGCACCAGCTCATTCTCTCTCTTAATGACCTTGCCAAGCTCAGGTAGCCAGTTGCAGTTCTGTTCCTGCTCCATGAGGAAGTCCACACTCTGCCATACCAGCTCCTGATCTGAGGGCTTGATGTGCTCATAATAAGAAAGAAGCATCTAGAGTAGGGGTGTCGAACTCAATCAGAGAAGGGGCCAAAATCTAAAATCCAGCCTAAATCGCGGGCCGAATGGTTTACTGAACAGTCATAAACTGTCATTGTGATGGAAACGCAGCGGAGTGCAGTGATGACAGCGCGGTGCGGGCCACATTGCAAGGCCTGGCTGGACGGATTTGGCCCGCGGGCCTTGTGTTTGACACATGTGATCTAGAGAATAGATAATAGGCTATGAGCTATCCCTATACTGACAAGCAAAGCATAATAAATACACAGTTTAATTTGTGTAAAGACAATCATCTATATATATATAAAAGCCTAACCAACTTCCTGACCAGCTGATGGCCAGTAGCTATATGTGCACTGACCACCAGAGGGCAGATACTCAACACAGGAGCAGAAACCACAGGCATGGAAACATGGAACAGACTGATGAATCTTAGAGGGAAGGGGGAAGTAGAGAGGGCAGAAAGATATTAACCAAAGATCTTATATGCATACTAGAGGCCCGGTGCCATGCACAGGTGGGGTCCCTCAGCCTGGCCTGGGGGGATTGGGCCTAAATCTGCTCTTTGACATCTAGAAAGGGGTTCCGTATTGTGAGAGGGTGCAGGCCAGGCTGAGGGACCCCACCAGTGCACAAATCTTTGTACCAGGCCTCTAGTAGTATAAATAAAAAGAATAGCAAATTACTTCCAAGCACACATCCTATCTAATAAAAGAGTAATATGCAAATTAACCATCACTCCACTATACCCACCAGCCCACCAGAGTGAATATGCAAATTAACCCCAACCAAGATGGCTGTGGCCACAGAGAGCAGGAGGGAGGCTTGGGTTTCCCTGGCAATAAAGGAAGCCAAGCTTTCTATGCACCCTGATGGGCCCAGGCCTCCACTCAAGGGTACAAAGTTTCAATTATAGAAGGTACATAAATTCCAACAGAAATGGCTACCACCACAGAGTGAGCAGGAGGCTTGGCTCCACTCCAGGCTATAAAGTTTCAATTGTAGAAGATAAATAAATTCCAGATACCAGGGCCTCCACTTGGGTTGCCGGGGGCATGGCTGACCTGCAAACCACCACAGGCCCCTCACCCAGGCCGCTCCACACCTCAAGAGAACCCCCACCCTGAGCAAAACTGACTAGAGCTGTAAATAGTTTTATTAAAACACACCATGGTCATTCATTGATCTATTGTCTATGGCTGCTTTTGTGCAACAATGGTGGAGTTGAATTTGTGAAAGAGACTATAGAGCCCAAAAAGCCTAAAATACATATTATTTATTCTTTTAAAAAATAGTTCAGCTCTAGCTGGTTTGGCTCAGTAGATAGAGTGCTGCCTGAGGACTGAGGGGTCCTGGGTCTGATTCTGGTCCAGAACACATTCCTTGGTTTTAGGCTTGATCCCCGGTCCTGCAACCAATCAACGTGTCTCTCTCACATCCATATTTCTCTCTCTGTCTCTCCCCTTTCCTTTCACTGTCTCTAAAAAATCAATGGAAAAAATATCCTTAGATGAGTATTAACAAAATAATAAATAAATAAACAAGTAAATAAATAAATAAATAAATAAAAAGTTCAGTAATATTTTAGAGAAAATATTTTTAAATTGTAATTAACTTATTGATAGTTTTTATGAAAATGCTCTTAAAGTGCTTGAAAATAATTTGTTCTTGGTATCCTAAATATTCCTTCCTTCCTTCATTTATTATTCATTCAACACATAAGAATTAAGCATCTACTATGTGCCAGATACTGTTTAGGGGCTGAATGAATATAGATCAGTGAACAAAACAGACGAAATCCTTTCTTTATTGATCAAAGTAGCGAGTTGGTAGATGAATGCCCCAGCTTTGGCTGGGACAATTCTGATGCATGTTCTATAAAATCTAAGAATCCCCAGTGGTACTTAGTCTCAGTTATCCACAATTGCTCATTACTACATACTCTCTTAACTTATTTGTCTACCCTGTCTCACTACCTCATTATTCTACCAACACTTTCTCTGATCATCTCCCAATTAAACCATTTACATCTTGTCTCAAGGACTGATTCCAAGGAAAGTTGGACAGGAACTTAAAATTTCTTTTAGAAAAACCTCAGAGAACTGCTGATCTATAGCTCATAGTTTATCAGCCATTTATTCATTAATTTGGGTACCCTCATTTTGTACAGGCTCCTGGTAAAGGTCACAAAGATAAAAGAAAGGCCTTATCTTGAAGGTACACAGAGCCCATTAAGGCAGTTGGACAGGTAAGTGACTAATTATACAGTCCATGTAATAAGGGTTCCAATAGAAATGTGGCAGGGTAACATGATAAGAGCTAATTTTGCTTCACTGCAAAACCTGAACTGGTGAACATTTCTCTAGAGAAGGTTCAATGAACCCATTTTCCCAAAGCACAAAATTTCTCAACAGATCAAATGATGTTTGAACAGAGTCTTGAAGTCTGGGTATAAGTATTACAGATAGATAAAGGGGTTAGAGGAAGTCAGACATTCTAAGTAAAAGAAGCAGGCACAAAGATTAAGATTTGAGAATATTTTGCTTATAGTATACTATGCTGGACAGAACTAGCAAGGGGGAGAAATAAAGTCTGAGTTTGGATAAGGAGACAGGTGATCTACAGAAGGCCTTCCAAGTTATGCCCAGAGGTAAGAGAGTAACTAATTTTCAGTTACATGCTCCATATTCAGCAGTCTTTTATTAATCCACTAATATTAAAACTTGACAATGTTAATGGCTGAATCCTATTTCCCTGTGCGGAGGCACTATTTGCAATAGGTGTATAAACTGTTCACAAACTCAGCAAAATTAGGCCAATGAACTCACAATTTAGAATAAGGAAAGCAATTGTTAAAATAGCTACATTTACAGGTAGACTGGAAACAAAATTTAAACAAAATATTAAATTTTAATTTGTAAAATTGATCACTAATTGTTTTTAATGGTATTTTAATATATTTCTACTTAAATGAATAATGATGAGTTATTTCAAAAACAGATTTTCCAGTCTTTAGTCAATGCTGATATTAGAGACTCCATCTTTTGCCAGCACCTTCACTCACCCAAATATTCATATCTGTAGTAAGAATACATCAGAGGAAATGGTTTCCTCTTTTTCATGGCATATTGCTTTCCAGAGTTGAGAATTGCTTGGCAAATTGATTTGATCTGTGCTGGGGTCAGCACCTATGTAAGGAAATCAAGAAGCAGAAGTCAAATCACTATCTTTTTTTCCTTAGACACCGGATTTTCTTGCTTAAAAATCAAGGAGAATACCCCCCAAATATCTTTTCCTGGGTATATATAAGCTTTGCCAACCATAACTTTTTTTTTTTTAACCATTGATTCTCTCCTTGTCATTTATCTACCCTCTTGAGAAAATTTGCTCAGAAAAGAACAAAGACAGGTCCTAACCAATCGTGCTTTAACTCCTGGTACATAGTGCAGGTCTGACTCAGACAATGGACATTCACTTTGTGTCATTTAGACAGTGCTCATAAAGCCACAATTCTATGATAAGCTGCTGCCTGACAGACTCACTTGTGGCCTTTGGCATTCCTAAATGAAACCAAAGTCCAATAAGTACCAAAGCAAAATAGTTTTTTTTTTAAATATATATATTTTTATTGATTTCAGAGAGGAAGGGAGGAGAGAGAGATAGAAACATCAATGATAAGACAGAATCATTGATCGCTGCTTCCTTCACACCCCGTACTGGGGATCGAACCTGCAACCCAGGCATGTGCCATTGGCCGGAATCGAACCTGGGACCTTTCAGTCCGAAGGCTGACACTCTATCCCCTGAGTCAAGCTGGCTACGGTGCAAAATAACCTTTAATATCAAAATGATTCTGAATCAATTATAGCTAAAATGCAATGATTTGCAGTTGTTATTATTTATTTCAATCTAACCACATTAATTTTTAGGACTATAGAGATTAAAATGTTCTTAAGTCTACAAAGCACCAGTGAGTTTACTAGGATTACTAGAGGTCCAATGCACGAAATTTGTGCAAGGGTAGGCCTTTCTTCCTGACTGCTGGCTTCATGACTTCTTGGCCCTGCCCCCTGCCCACATACACCTTGGCCTGGTGCTGCCCCATCTGCCACCACACACCCCTGGTTCCACAGTTCCATGGAGCCTCCCCAATCAATTGCCCGAGAGAGGGTGTTCTGGGCCTCCCTCTTTGAGGAGATTGAGGAACTCCCCAATTGATCGCCCTTCTAGCTGGTGGCCTGGGCCTTCCTCTGTGGGGCAATCGTGGGGCAATGGCAGGGCCCCCATAACCAATCTCATTGTACCTGCCTTGGCTGGCCTGGCCCCACAGAGTGTCATAGCATAGTTGTCCAGACCATCGTTCTGTAGTTTGGCCATTTGGTTGATTTGCATATTATGCTTTTATTATTGTAGACACTCAGGTTTGCAATGTTTTCTGCCTCCCACTCTTCCTCTGGGCAGATCAGATGCTCTCTTTGGCACAATCCTGTGTCACCACAACTGTTTGGTGTAGCACTTACCACCTGGTGTATTATGTCTCTCTCTACTAAACAATCAGTTATTTGAGGGCAAAGACTATGGCATCTCATAGTTTTGGTTTCCTAACACAGAAACTAGAAGGGTCTTTGGTAACTGAAGAGTAAGTGCCATGTTTACTAGCATGAAAGACAGAGCCCTCCCTCCTCTCTTTCCTCTAATCTCACCAGTCCATCCTTCTTTCCCTTCCTTCCACAATTATTTCTTAAACCCTTACTATAAGACAGAAAAGGCTACTCTAGATGCTGGAGAAGTTTGGCCTTGGCCTGATTGATTGAATCTGGGATCAAGGAAAAAAGAGGGTATTGGATTTTTTCCCCACCTTTAATTTTTTAAAAAATAAGACTTTATTGTTCAGATTATTACAATTGTTCCTCTTTTTTTTCTCCCTATAGTTCCCCTCCACCTGGTTCCCACTCCACCCTATGCCCTTACCCCCCGACATTGTCCTCTTTGATAGGTGTTTAATTTTAGTCCAGTCTCTCCCCTTACCCCCACCCCCACATCCCCCAAGAATTGTCAGTCCACTTCCTTTATATGCCCCTGATTCTATTATATTCACTAGTTTATTCTGATCATCATATTTTTTATTCACTTGATTTTTAGATTTTCTTATTGATAGATATGTATTTGCTGTCACTTCGTTGTTCATAATTTTTATCTTTTATCATTTTTTTGTCCTCTTCTTAAAGAATACCCTTTAGTATTTAATATAATTCTGATTTGGTGGTGATGAACTCCTTTAGCTTGTTCTTGTCTGTGAGCTCTTTATCTGATCTTCAATTCTAAATGATAACTTTGCTGGATAGAATAATCTTGGTTGTAGGTTCTTGGTATTCATCACTTTGAATATTTTCTGCCACTCCCTGCTGGCCTGCATAGTTTCTGTTGAGAAATCAGCTGACAGTTGTATGGGTGCTCCCTTGTAGGCAATTAAATGTTTTTCTCTTGCGGCTTTTAATAGTCTCTCTGTCTTTTGCCCTTGGCATTTTAATTATGATGTGTCTTGGTGTGGTCCTCTTTGGATTCCTCCTGTTTTGGGTTCTGTGTGCTTCCTGGACTTGTAAGCCTATTTCTTCCATCAGGTAAGGGACATTTTCTGTCATTATTTCTTCAAATAGGTTTTCAGTATCTTGCTTTCTCTCTTTTTCTGGCACCCCCATAATTCTGATGTTGGTACACTTGAAGTTGTCCCAGAGGCTCCTTACAGTGTCTTCATATTTTTGGATTCTTTCTGCTTTTTGCTTTTCCAGTTGGGTGTTTTTTGCATTTCAAATTTTTGACTTGATTCTTTGTATTCTCTAGTCTGCTGTTAGATCTATGTATAATATTTTTTTATTTTAGCCAGTGTATGCTTAATTTCTAATTGGTCCATTTTCATATCTTTGAGGGTCTCACTAATTTTCTTGGAGGTTTTCTAGAAGATTCTTGAGTGACCTTATAACTGTGGTTTTGAACTCTATATTCTGTAGTTTGCTTCCCTCCATTTTGTTCATTTGTGACATGTTTCTTTGTCTCCACATTTTAGTTGCTTCTCTGAGTTGATGAAGTGGCTTTGTGTGCTAGGTGTCCTATAGGGCACAGTGGCTCAGCCTTCACAGTTACCTGAGGTGGACACTCTTGGTGCACCCCTTCATGGGCTGTGTGCAGTCTTGTTGTAGGTAAGCCTTGATTCCTCTTGGTATCACTGGGCAGAATTGATTCCCATTCCAATTGGCTGTGAGGATCAGTTGTGTCTACAATGGGAGAACTGCTGTGCTGGAAAAACCCTTATGGGGCAGGACTTGCTTCAGTGGGGCTTTAGTGCTCACTGAGTCTTCCCTCTGAGCATGTCTCTATGGATCTGAAGAGTTGTAATCTGGTATGGTCTCACTATTACCACTGGGTGCACTGGTTCTTGGATCTCCAAGGAGGTGCAAGGTCAGGCATTGCTCGAGGCCACCCAGCAGGAACTACAGAGATATCTGTAGATTCCTCATCTTAGTTTGGGGTTTGGAGGTGCCCAGATGAGGCGCAGATGTGAAACAATGCAGGCTGATGATGAGCCTTAGGCCTTCTTTTGGAAGATCTGGGGTTCTTTGACCCAGCTGCGGTTTGTTATGTTAGGTTGCAAAAGGCCAGGCCATTCATATGCAAATGCCTCTGCACACAGCCTGGATTGGGTTGTAAATTGGGTGGGCTGTGGTTTCAGAAAATCATGGGCAGTGCAAACAGCAATGGTTGCCAGTTGGCCCTGCCCCAGATAGGTCCCTGGATCTCTGTGTCTGCAGCCCTATGCAGAAACAATGAACACTGCAACCACCTCTGAGAGAAAGCCACCCTTGTGTTCCGACCTGATGCCAGACAGTCCAGTTTCTCCCTGTATGAGTCTGAGTCCCCAGAGTCTCAGCTGGTACTGGAATTCAAAGCAGTCAGGAGTTTGTATCTCCCTCCCAATTGAAAAAGACAGCATAGCCAGTTGCCAGCCCGTTTCCATGTGCACCTCCATACCTTTGCTCTTCCTCACCTCTGCACCTCCTACCAATATAGATGCACTTTTCTCTTTCCTTCTTGTTGTAGAACTTCCATTCATCCAGCTTTCCCATGGTTCTAGATAATATGTTTTTTTCTTTTAGCTGTAGTTTTGATGTGGTTGTGCTAGACAGCAAGTTCAGGTGTTTACTTATGCTGTCATCTTGGTTCCTCTGTATTGGACTTTTTACCTCTCTCCTAAGACATCAAATTTTATTTTCCTGCCTGCTTTCTGCTATTAGACTCACTAATTCCATTTGAAATGAAATACTAATGACTTCTTAATTCATAACTTTCTCCTCTGATTTACCCAACATTAGAAGGGTAAGATATAATCTAGGTTTGGGCTTCCTGAAATCTAGTATTTAATTTGGAAAAGTAATTACATAAAGTGAAAGCTGTTCATTAATTAATTCTGGCAATGAACATTTACTGAGCTACTATTTCAGTAAGACCCCGTGCTAGGTATTCTAGGGGAAAATCTAGAAAACCTAGGACAAATTTTTTTTTTTTTTTTTTTTTTTTTTACAGGGAACATACTAATCAGCACTGGAGAGGAAAAATAGAAAGAACAATTAAAGTTCATGAGCTTAGTGATGGAGAGAAACAGTATTTTAGAGTATAGCATGCAGACAATGAAGCACTGCTCAGCTTGGCTAGTATTTTAATGTCTGCTTGTTTTCCAACTTGTTGCTCAGAAACAATTTTAAAAAAATATATATATTTCATTGATTTTTGTACAGAGAGGAAGGAAGAGAGATAGAGAGTTAGAAACATCAATGAGAGAGAGTCATTGATCAGCTGCCTCTTGCACACCCCCTACTGGGGATATGAGCGCAACCAAGGTACATGCCCTTGACTGGAATCGAACCCGGGGCCCTTCAGTCCCCAAGCCGACGCTCTATCCATTGAGCCAAACCGGTCCCGGCCAGAAACAATTTTGTTGTGGTTTTCTTTACCTAAATTTTCCTTTTATTAGCTACCAATTTTGTCTCTTAGGTTTACTCCTCCTTTCTGCCAAAAATTCCCAAACACCCTACCTTCTCATGCATTCCCAGTATCATTTCAGGGTTCAATCTCAGGTCTTTTCTTAGCTGAAAAACAAATTTCTCCTAAATTATTTCCTACTCTGCATCATTTCAAATTACTACTAAAATTTTCATTTACTATTAAAAATGTCTTACTCTTTAGGACTCTATCAGTATCAACTGATCTTAGGTTTAGTCTTACTCAACTTGCTATCTGGCATCACCAGTCTCATATTGACTTATTCATCCTGGCTCACTCACAGAAACCTGCTAAACCCTGAAGGACATAGGAGTCTAACCTGGTCCTATCCCATATTTTCCTGGGACTATACCTGGCTCTTCAACTGAACTTTGGTTCTATCTGCCAATATTGGTCTTGAATCTATGACAGGCAGTTTTTGTGATAGGAAAAGGTCACTGGATTTTTTGGGTATGTTCTCATTTGAATTACTAAAATTCTCCCTATTTGACTCCTGTGCCAATAATTGAAAACTGGATTATTCATTCCTCAGTTGAACATTATTCATCTCTCTCTCTCTCTCTCTCTCTCTCTCTCTCTCTCTCTCTCGCTCTCTCTTTCTCTCTCTCTTCACCTGATTGTTTTCAACTCAGAAAGCAAAATTGACTTACATTATATATGGTACAGTCTCTTGTTCTTTCTATTCCTAATCCACAGCTCAGAATAGAGAATGAGTTTATATTTCAAAACCTCCCCAGTCATGCATTATGCCTGGGTGGTTTCCTCTTATCTCTCTGAAACACTGTGAAAAACAAAGAGAAACGGAGCTTGTTCAGCTTGATAAAACTTTATCTCTGGGAACAGACAAGACCTACCCTTGGGTTTACTGGTCAGTAAATAAAAAGAGTGAAAATAATGCTTATTAAATGTGTGTGGAGGGGAACATTGAGGAAGAGCATGCTCTACTCTCCCAAACAAGAAAACAATAAATAAGAAAGGAGATGAAATTAGAGCGGAGGGGCCTGCTCTTGTTCTCTCATTTGTCTGCTTTGTCAAACACTCCTCCATTTCCTGCTCCCAGAACATAGAATCACATGTGAGTACACACACTTTCTCCAAGAAGATGGCCTCTGTGCATTTGAAAGAATTTGAGGCCCTGGGAATGAGGAAATGTCAATGCCAGTGGGGGAAAAGTGACTGGGGACGGCAGAGAAGGGTTCCCTGCTCATAAGCCTTTCTCAAAACAAACTCAAATCCCCTTCCCTGAATGTGGAGCACTTAAGGTCTATGCATGTGTCGATATCTTAGATGGATTTGGTTCTTTAAATTAAAAATATTATATATATATATATATATATATATATATATATATTTTATCACTTATAGTATTAGAGATGTCTCCCATTTACCTCCCTTTACCTCATCCTCTCAGTCCCTGTCCCCCTGGAGCTCCTCACCACACTATTGCTTGTGTCCATGAGCTATACATATGAGTATACTAGAGGCTCAGTGCATGAAATTTGTGCATGGGGGTGGCGGGGTTCCCCTAAGCCCAGACTGCACCCTCTCCAATCTGGGACCCCTTGGGGATGTCCAACTGCCAAGTTAGGCCCAATACTAAACTGGCAGTTGGATATCCCTCACAATCCTGGACTGCTGGCTCCTAATTGCTCACCTGCTTGTCTGCTTGGTTGTCCCTAACTGTCCATCCTTCCCCACTGCTGGCCATGTCGCCCCAACTGCTCCATCTGCTGGCCTGGTAGCCCTCAACTGCACCCTCCCACCTCCCTGGCTGCTGCTAACTGCACCCCCCCTGCAGCTGGCCTGGTTGCCTCTTACTGCCCCACTTGCAGGCCTGGTTGCCCCCAACTGCCTCCCTCTGCCAGCCTGTTTGCCCCTAATTGCCCCCACCCCTGCTGGCTTGGTTGCCCCCAACTGCTCCCCTAACTCGCCTAGTCACCACTTACTGTCCCCTTGCCAACCTAATTGCCCCCAACTGCCCCCCCCCCTGCTTGCCTGGTCACCTCCAACTACACCCCCCACCAGACTGGTTGCTGCTAACTGCCTCCCCCACTGGCCTTGTTGCCTCTTACTGCCCCACCTGCTGGCCTGGTTGCCCCCAACTGCCTCTCTCCCACTGGCCTAGTTGCCCCTCACTGCACCCCTTGCCAGAATAATCACTCCCAACTGCCCCCCTATGCCAGCCTGGTTGCCCCCAACTTTTCCCCCTGCTGGCCTGGTCATCCCCAAATGCAACCACCCTCCCCATCGGCCTGGTCACTTCATGCAGCCAGCTTGTTTGGTAATCCCTCACTAACCTCCCTACTGGCCTGGTTGCCCCACACAGCCTGCTTATTCAGTTGCTTTGTTTTCCCTCAATAATCCCCTTACCAACCTGGTTGTAGGCAGCCATCTTGTGAGGGTGTGAGGGTCAATTTGCATATTACCTTTTTATTATATAGGATAAGTTCTTTGGTTTATCTCTTCTTGTTCCCCTACCCCCACATCAAGGTATGTCAGTCTTTTCCACGCCTTCATACTTTCGGTCGTATTTTATTGATCAATTCATTTTGATCATTAATTTGATCCACAAACAAGTGAAGTCATGGGATATTTGTCTTTCTCAGATTGGCTTATTTCACTTAGAATAATATTATCTAAGTACACTCATGCCATCACACAGGATAAGACTCTCTTTTTTATACCTTCATAGTATTCCATTGTGTAAATGTCCCACAGCATTTTGTATCCATTCATCTATTGATGGGAACTTGGACTATTGTAAATAATACTGCTATAAAGATAGAGGTGCATATATTCTTTCTTATTGGTGGTTTCCTTTTCTTTCTTTCTTTCTTTCTTTTTTTTTTTTTTTTTTTTTTTTTTTTTTTTTTTTTTTTTTTTTTTTTTTTTGTGTGTGTGTGTGTGTGTGTGTGTGTGTGTGTGTTTAAGGATATATTCCCAGAAGCAGGTCAAATGGAACTGTCATTTTTAATTTTTTGAGGAAATTCCATACTGTTTTCCTCAGGGGCTGCACCAATCTTCATTTCCACCAGCAATGAACTAGTGTTCCCCCTGCCCCCATCCTCACCAGCATGTTTGTTGATTTTTTCATGATAGCTAGTCTGACAGGTATGAGGTGATATCCCATTGTGGTTTTAATTTCCATTTTTTTCCTGATGATTATGGACTTGGAAAATTTTCACATATGTCTCTTGGCCATTTGTATGACCCCCTTGGAGAAATGTCTATGCAGGTATTCTGACCATTTTGTAATTGGGTTGTCTTTCTTTGGTTGAGCTGTATGAGTGCTTTATATATTTTGGATATTAAACCCTTATGAGATGTATTGTATAATAGGCAACTATGTTCTCCCATACAGTGGGCTCCCTTTTGCATTGTGATGGTGGTTTCTTTTGCTGTGCAAAAGCTTTTTATTTTGATATAGTCCAATTTATTTATTGTTTTCTTTATTTCATTTTCCATAGGAGATGTATCTGTAAAAATTCTGCTACCTTAGATGCCTGAGATTTTACTGTGTATGTTTTATTCTAAAATTTTTATGGTTTCATGTCTTACATTTAAGTCTTTTATCCATTTTTAGTTTATTATTGTGTATGTTATAAGCTGGTGGTCTATTTTCATCTTTTTGCATGTGTATTCCTAGTTTTCCCAACTCCTTTTGTTGAAAAAGCTGTATTTACACTATTATATGTTCTTGCCCACTTTGTCAAACATTAATTAACCATAATAATGTGGGTCAATTTCTGAGCTTTCTGCTTTGATCCATTGGTCTATATTACTGTTCTTGGATTTTTGGATTATAATGGCTTTGTAATATAGTTTGATATCTGGTATTGTGATCCCTCCAACTTCATACTTCTTTCTCAAGATTGCTGCAACTATTCAGGGTCTTTTATTGTTCCAATATAAATTTTTGGTTTATTTGTTCTGATTTTTGTGAATTATGTGTTAATATTTTAATGGAAATTACATTGAATCTATAGATTACTTTGAGTAGTATATACATTTTAATTGTGTTAATTTTCCCAATCCATGAACATGGAGTATATTTCCTTTTTTTTTTTTTTTTTTTTTTTGTATCTTCCTCTAGTTCTTTTTTTTTTTTTTTTACTGTTCTATAGTTTTTCAAGTATAGGTCTTTTACCTCCTTGTTTAAGTTTATTCCTACGTATCTTATTTTTTTACTGTAGCAGTGGTAAATGGGATTGCTTTTTAGTTTATCTTTCAGAGAGTTCATTATTAGTGCATAAAAAGCCATCAATTTTTAGGTGTTGATTTTTTTATCCTGCTACCTTGCTGAATTATTTTATTAAGTTCAGTAGTTTCCTGGTGAAATCTTTAGGACTTTCTATGTACAATATCATGTCATCTTCCAATTTTGATGCCTTTATTTCTTTTTCTTGTCTAATTACTGTGGCAAAGACTTCCAGTACAATGTTGAATAAGACTGCTAAAAGCAAACATCCTTGTCTTGTTCCTGTTTTTAAGGATAACACTTTCAATTTTTGCCCAGTGAGTATGATACTGGGCTTAGGTTTTTCATATAAGGCTTTTATTATATTGAGCCATGATCCCTCTTTACATCTTACTGAAAGTTTTTATCAGAAAAGAGTGCTGGATTTTGTCGTATGCTTTTTCTGAATCTATTAGTATGACCACATGGCCTTTATCTTTCAATTAATGGCCCAGTGCACAGATTTGTGCACATCGAAAGGAAAATAATTGGAAGAAATCTTTTAATATTTAATATTGGATTTTGTATTCCATAATATTTTATTTTATAATTTGAAAAAGTAGAGGGCACTGGTATTCATTAGAAATTTCTACATTAACTTATATGGTCAATGTCATGTTCCATTCATAATTTGGATTCATTATCTAATGGCAATAATATGTGAGCAAGAGGGAGTCCGTGTTCCTGAAATTCAATGACATGAATTTTAACTGTAACTTTACCAAATAAATTGAATTTACATATATAATTTATAAGAACATTCAGCTTAATATTAAAAATCCTGGCTACCAAATCAGGTCTGTTTTCAACTTTTTGTCAGCGCTATAGTAAATTATTTGTAATATCTGCCCATTTTGGGTTGCATTTCATGGTTATGAATAAATCGGGCTTGCCATACTTCATTACAATTGCCATAACATCCTGATATCACTGCTGCATATCTCTGGGACTACCTTCAAAAGACGATGGAAGTATTATATCGATAATTTTACCAACTGGCACACTGTGATTTGCAGATCTAAATGTGAGATAATCCATCAAACCTCTATACTTTTCAACTCTCTACTTAGATTGGTTTGCTTTAATGAAAATGATCTGATTGGCTTCCATTTTTGAATACGAATAAACAATATACTGCTGAGTTAATTTTCTTGCATTTAAAATAAAATTGAGTGTGTCCTAGACAGAGAGATGAAATCCATAATATTGCATTTGTGTGACTCCTGTCCTTACATTTTGTCTGGTACTATTGTTGATTACACTGTTGTCTCTGAGTCTTGATGCAATATCTGTTCCCCAGCCTTATTCACCATGTGGAAAAAGAATAGGATACATTAGTGCATCTAATGTAGGAAACAGAGTACTGATTTATTTAATTTTAGTGGCATTTGGATTATTGGGATCTTGTTTACAATGAATGAACAGGTCCCTTTCCAAAGAAGGTTCTCCCTCTTCATTTCTGAATATCATGGCAATTTTGGTTACACGGGGATAATTATATCTACCCAGATCACTATTATGATTATATTTAATTGCCATTGTTACTTCTATTGGAGCAATACCTTTCACTTCTGCTTCAGATTGGGCTTCCTTTTCTATCTTGTGGAGCATCCTGTATGATTTTATTAATTTGTTTATTTCATGCATGAGATTATTGATGTTGATCCTGAATCTTTCTGAGCAACCTTGGTTTTCTGACATTGCTAATCTTTTACTTGTCACTTCAGCAGTGTTTAAAATGTAAAGTTGAGCAAACTTCTGAGAAATATCATCTGAAGGATGTAAATTTCCAGTACAGTGATAAACTCGACCATGTATTCTCAAACAGTATGATCCATAGCCTCATGGTGATGTGATATTTGTACCCATTGAAGCAAAAGCAAAAGACCTATTTATGGAACAAATATTTTCCATAAAATTTTTACTGTCAAAATCTTCATTTATCATTAATTTTTAATAATATGCCAGGTATTCTGGAAAATTTATATTATTTGGATAAACTTTACCTTTGCTGCAACATCCAGTAATTTTTCATCAGATGGTTTTTCATTGGAGAAATTTAGTGATAGGCAAAATTGACATGTAACAGTCATTACATCACAGTATGTTCAATAATTGCATCCTCATTTACTTCATTTACAGGCAGTTCCCACCAGTATTGGTAGTACTTGTTGATGACAGTTTTTCAGACATATTCTGTTGATGATGCCACTTTCTTTTGGTCGCAGAGGCATGTTGTGCCAATAGTTGGTCTTCAGACATTTTCTGTTGATAATGCCAATTTCTTTTAGCTGCAGAAGTACAATTGGGGCTGACTGGCTGGGGAGGGACCATTGGAAATTGGCCTGCTTAGAAGGGACTGCAGGAGAACTTCAGGGTGTGTCCAGCCTCCATCTTGTCCCTGAAGCCCCAGCTCATGCCCCCAGCCTTGCAGTCCTGCAGCCCCACCTGTCACCCTTCTTGGGCCTGGTGCCACCCACTCACCTGTTACACCATCCCACCACAGTCTCACTCTTGTCAGGACCCACTGAGGCTGGCAGTGCCTCCACTGATGCTGACTGCCAGCGCTGCATTGCCAACATCTGCCATGTTCTTCACTGCTCCCTGGTGGTTAGGGCATGTCATAGCAAGCAGCGATTGAACTCTCAGTCTTCTGGTCAAACTCCCAAGGGGGCAATTTGCATATTAAGCATATATATATATATATATATATATATATATATATATATATATATATATATATGTGTGTGTGTGTGTGTGTGTGTGTGTGTGTGTGTGTGTGTGTGTGTGTATATATATATATATATATATATATATATATATATGTTTATGGGATGAATCACATTTATTGATTTGCAAATATTGTATCAGCCTTGCATCCCTAGAATAAATCCCACTTGATCATGGTGTATAATTTTCTTAATATATTGCCGGATCCAATTTATTAATATTTTTAGAGGATTTTAGCATCTGTGTTCATCAGGGATATTGGCCTGTAACTTAGTTTCTTTGTAGTGTCTTTATATAGTGTTGTAATTAGGTTAATGCTGGCCTCATAAAAAGAGCTTGGAAGGGTTCCTTCATCTTGAATTTTTTTTGGAATAGTTTGAGGATATATATTAGTTCTTTGAATGTTTGGTAAAATATTCTAGTAAATCCATCCAGTCTAGAACTTTGGTTTGCTGAGAGTTTTAAAATTACTGCTTCAATTTCATCAGTTGTTATCTGTTTTTTTTTTCATTCTTTCTTGTTGAGTTTGAAAGACTGTATGTTTCTAGAAATTTGTTCATTTTGGCCAACTTGTCCAGTTTGTTGGCATAGTATTGTTGTCTTCAGTATTTGCTTACAATCCTTTGTATTTATGGAGTCCATTGTTTTATTTCCTCTTTAATTTCTTGCTTGATTTATTTGGGTCTTCTCTTTTGTTTCTTGATGAGTCTGGCTAGGGTTCATCAATATTATTTATGTTTTCAAAAAACCAGCTCTTGAGGCCTGGAGTGGCCAGGCCCAGAGCAGCTGGACCTAGAGCAGCTGGGTAGGGAGCAGCAGCAGCCAGCCCCGGAGCAGCCAGCCGGGAGCGGCCAGGCCCGGAGAGGCCGGGCCCAGAGCAGCTGGGTCGGGAGCATCCAGGCCCGGAGCAGCAGCAGCCAGGCCCAGAGCAGCCAGGCCCAGAGAGGCTGGGCCTGAAGCAGCCGGGCCCAGAGTAGCAGCAGCCAGGCCAGGAGCAGCCAGGCCTGGAACAGCCAGGCCAGGAGCGGCCAGCCCCGGAGAGGCTGGACCCTGAGCAGCCGGGCTCGGAGCAGCAGTGGCCAGGCCCAGAGAAGCCAGGCCGGGAGCAGACGGGCCTGGAGCAGCAGCATCCAGGCCCGGAGCGGTAGCAACCGGGCCCCAAGCAGCAGCGGCCAGACCCGGAGCAGCTGGTTGTGGAGTGGCCCGGAGCAACAGAGGCCAGGCCTGGAGCAGCCTGGCCAGAAACAGCTCGCTCCTCGTCTGCCCATGCCCCAGGGCTGCTTCTCAGACATGGCTGGAAACTTTTGAGGGAACTTGAGGATCTGCTGAATCAAGTGATGAAGGCTTAGATCTGGATGTGTTGAGTTGTAGTGCTGGGGTGTTGATCTGTAAGTGCCTTGTGTGGGGTCTGGATGAGGTTGGTTGATCTATTTGGAAGTGTCTTTTGTGTGAAGTGTATCCTTGGGCATGGGTATTATTGATTTGAGAAAATGCTAAGTCATTGATTTACTACCTGAAAAATTTAAAGCTCTGAAAGTTTAAGGTCTCTTGCCAAAAAGAGGTTGTAAAGCTAACACCTTAATTTTAATGGAGAAAGGGGAGGACAAGCCCTTCCCACCCAGAACAGGTAATCCAATTCCAGCCAGCAGCTATCTTTAAAAAATGTGTTCATTTACATTTGAATGGCTATGCCTTTTGATAGCCCAAGGGCAAGTTTACATGTAAACAAGCTTGCTTCTCAGTTCCCAGGGCAGAAAAAACAAGGTTTAAAATTATTAGATTTTAAAATTTATTCTTAAAAATATAAAAGTTTATTAATTAAAAAAAGGAAATTAAAAAACCTGATGAACAATATTAACTATTGATTATAATAGAATCAGAGATACGGGAGGGGAGTGGACTGACAATTCTCAGGGGAAAAGGGGAGTGGTGGATGTGGGAAGAGACTGAACATAAACTGTGCACCTATGGATGAGGACAATGGAGGGTGGGGAAAGGGCAGAGGGTGGGATGGGAACCTGGTGGAGAGGGGAAGAAATGAGGAAACTTTGTAATAATATGAACAGTAAAGATTGATAAAAAAACAAAAAAACAAAAAAACAACAACAACCAGCTCTTGGATTAATTAATCTTTTATACTGTTCTTAATTCTCTATGTCATTTATTTCTGCTCCAATCTTTATTATTTCCTTCCTTCTACCTTCTCTGAGCTTTTCTTGCTGTTCTCTTCTAATTCATTTAGTTGTAGGATTAAATAGTTTTATTAGTACTTTTTCTTATTTTTTGAGGTAGGCCTGTAGTGCTATGAACTTCCCTCTCCAGACTGCTTTCACCATGTCCCATAGGTATTGTGTAGTTTTGTGTTCATTTTCATTTGTTTCCAGGACATTTTCAATTCCTTGCTTGATCTCATTAATAACCAATTCATTATTTAATAACATGCTATTTAGCCTCCATGTATTTGAGTATTTCTGAGTTTTTTTCATGCCATTGTTGTTTAAGAAGGTGCTTGGTATTATATCCATTTTTTTTTCAATACATGTACTCATTTTGTGTCCTAACATTTGGTTTATATTTTAAAATATTCCATGTGTGCTTGAGGAGAATTTATATTTTGTTGCTTTGTGGTGAAATGTTCTTTAAATATATATTAGATACATATAATCTAGTGTGTCATTTAAAGCCTCTGTTTCCTAGTTCATTTTTTTGTCTGGAATATCTAACCAGTGGTGTCAGTGTGGTTTTGAAATCCCCTACTATGACTGTATTTCTCTCAATCTCTCCCTTAAACTCCATCAAGAGTTTTTTGTTTTTGTTTTTATGAACTTGGGTGCTCCTATACTGGGTGCATACATCTTTACAATAGTTATATTTTCTTACTGAATCATTCCCTTTAGTATTATGAAGTGACCTTCTTTTTCTCTTGTTATGGCCTTTGCTTTGAAATCTATTTTTGTTTTATGAGCATTGCTACCCCTTCTTTTTTTTTTTTTTCCTTTACATTTGCATGGAATATATTTTTCCCTTCTTTCACTCTCAGCTTGTGTGTATCTTTTGTTCTGAGGTGGGTCTCTTGTAGACAGCATATATATGGGTCTTGTTTTTTTATCCATTCAATCACCCTATGTGTTTTGACTAGAGCATTTAATGCATTTACACTTAACGTTATTATTGGTAGTATTTATTTACTGCCATTGCTATTTTCTTTATGTGTATGATCCTTTCTCCTTTTCTTCTTCTTCTTTTTAAACAATCCCTTTAACATTTCTTGCATTGCTGGTTTCGTGGTATTGTACTCCTTTAACTTTTTTTTGTCTGGAAAACTTTTTATTTCACCTTAAATTTTAAATGATAACCATGCTGCTTATAGTAGTTCTGGATTTACACCCTTGCTTTTCATTACTTTGAATACTTCTTGCCATTCCCTTCTTTCCTGAAGTGTTTTTATTGAGAAATCAGCTGGCATTCTAATGGGAACTCCTTTGTAGATAATTTCCTGTCTCTCTCTTGCTTCATTTAAGAGTCTTTCTTTATCTTTAACATTTGCCATTTTGATTATGATGTGTCTAGTTGTTGGATTTCTTTGCGTTCATCTTGAATGGGACTCTGTACCTCCTGAACATGCGTGACATTTTTCTTCACCAAGGTTGAGAAAGTTTCCTGTCATTATTTCTTTAAACATATGCTCTGTTCTTTTCTCACCCTCTTCCTCATCTGGTATTTCCATAATGCAGATGTCATTCTGTTATGTTTCATGTTATCCCAGTGCTCCCTTAAGCTATCTTCCTGCTTTTTCATTCTTCTCTCTATTTTCTGCTCTAATTGGGTATTTATTTCTACCTTGTCTTCCAAATAAGTGGTTCAATTCTCTACTCTATCCAAACTACTTTTAATGCCTTCCAGTGTATTTTTATGTTAGATATGTTATTCTTCATTTTTTTTGTCTGGTTCATGTTTTCTATTACCCTTTTTACGCTGCTGTAATTTCCACTAAGTTCCTTAAGCATCTTTATAACCATTGCTTTGAAGTCTGTGTCTGAGAGTTTGCTTGTCTACATCTCATTTAGTTATTATTTTTTTTTTTTGGAGATTCCTTCTTTTCTCTCATTTGTGGTTTGTTTCTTTGTTCCCCATTTTAGCCAGTCTCTGTATTTTCTTCTATGTATTAGGTATAATGGTTATGCCTCCCAGTATCAGTGGATTGGCCTAATGAAAAAAGTGTCTTGAGGGGTACAGTGGTGCAGTCTCTGTGTTAACCTGAGCTGGATGCATTATTTGGGGTTTCATGTTGTAATGTTGTAATTGGGATTTGATTTTTGATGTCCCATTTATGGGAGGGATCTCTTCTCCAACTTGTTGCCAGTGAGGTTTAACCCCAATGTCCTCATGTCAGCTGTTACACAGGTGCTGATATATCGGAACAAAACACAGTAGGGCCAAACAAAAGTACCCGAAAATCAATCTACTCAATTAAACAACAACAGGAAAGACTAAAAAGGAAAAAAGAAGAGAAATCAAAGCAAAGAAAAAAAATGAAAGAATATTAAAACACACATGACTAAAAACTAAGAAGGGATTTTTAAAAAATATATACTTTATTGATTTTTTTACAGAGAGGAAGGGAGAGAGATAGAGAGCCAGAAATGTCGACGAGAGAGAAACATCGACCAGCTGCCTTCTGCACACCTCCCACTGGGGATGTACCCGCAACCATAGTACATGCCCCTGACCGGAATCGAACCTGGGACCTTTCAGTCCGCAGACCGACGTTTTACCACTGAGCCAAACCGGCTTTGGCAAGAAGGGATTTAAAAAAAAAAAAAAAAAAATATATATATATATATATATATATATATATATATATATATATATATATTTTATTGATTTTGTACAGAGAGGAAGGGAGAGGGATAGAGAGTTAGAAACATCGATGACAGAGAGACATCTATCAGCTGCCTCTTGCACACCCCCTACTGGGGATATGCCCACAACCAAGGTACATGCCCTTGACCAGAATCGAACCTGGGACCTTTCAGTCCCCAAGCCGACGCTCTATCCATTGAGCCAAACCGGTTTCGGCGGATTTTTTTTTTTTTAAATGGAGAAGATGAAAAAGTGGCTATCTGGGAGCAAGAAAGAAAGAAGGGAACAGAAAATAAGCAAAATAATAATAATTAATTTAATATGTCGATAATGGCTATAAGATATAGATAGAAAAAGTAAAACAAAATAAAATGAGGTAAATTAATAATAAGAAGAAGAATAGGCAAAAGTAAAATAAAATCAAAAGGAAGAGAGAAATTAGAGATATACAAGAAAAAAAGAGAAGAAAGAAAAAAGGGGGGAGGGAACAAACACTAAAAATTAAAAACCAAAAATTCCACTCACACATACACAGACCAAACAACAAAACTAACTGTATACACTAACTGACTGAAAAAAAACACCTTTGGGTCTGCTCTTTGTGAAGCTTGCTGAATTTTGCTCTAATGTTGTTGAATCTAGTCCCTTGGTGCGTCTATCCTGGGACCCCTGGAAGCTTCTCTAGTGCAGGTCAATGTGAATTACTGTCCCTTTCTGGCCTTGGGCAACATTACTGAGGTCTTAGGGGTTGAAGCCCCTAGTAGTCCAGTGAACAGGGACTCCTTAGCCCAGAGGCTTGGTCTACCTCGAATCTTATGCTTTGATTGTCCCTGTTCTAACTGTACTCCCTTTCCCAGAGAAATGGGCTCTATGGAGTATCCTGGTGTTGGCCAAGATGATTTGATCAAACTCGTGTTGTCTGGTGGTGCTAGTAGCTTGTAGGAGGGTGGGGCAAGCCCTTCCTCTCCTTCTACAATAATTCCCCAGCTCTGTCTGATTTGCTGGAACCTCCTCTCTGTCACCTGCAGAGGCACATATTTCTCACCCAGAGTGTCCCCCCTTTCCCCAGGTAGCTGCAGGTCAGGTCAGAAGCAGCTGTTTTGTTGTCATAAAGAGGGGACCTACGCTGCATTCTATGTGGGAAGGGCTGATCTCCTTCCTGGACCTACTATTCAGCCCCCTTCTTGCTCACCTGCACAAGTTCCTGCAATTAATAAAAGGCCCCACAGATTCAATGTTAAGTGTGTCCGTCAGACACCTCCAGTGTAGGCTGGCCCGGATCTCCACTGCATGGCCTTTTCCCCTGGTCAGAGAAATTTTCTAGGCTGCACGATGGTGGGGTGCTAGTGCTAATCTATCACCAGGCTCCACAGCCAGTGACCCTGAGGCCTTGTCTCTCAGTGTCAGGCCCTCCCCTCTTGCCTACAGATATGTAGCGTTTTCAGTCTCCTCAGGTCCTCAGTTCAATAGGTCAAGGACAGGGTAGACTATATCCACCTCTCCCAGCCTTAAGCTCAGTTCCTGTCCCTGAGGTTTGGTAATAGAATGGAGAAGCTGGGCTCTAGGGTGGCAGTGGCAACACAGTAGTGGTGGCAATAGTTGAGTACACAGCAGGGGCAACAGCTGGGTCTGTTAACTGTGGTTGCAAGGCAGTAACACAATGTCTACACTGGATCCCCAGGGGTACACAAGCTCAGGTTGGATGTGTGCCAGGTACATAGAGGCCCTGCCGGTGTCTTTTTCAAGTGTGCAGCCTCTGGATGGTAGTGAAGCCTGGCACCTAGCCCCTGCTGCTTCCTGCAGCCTTCTCCCAATGACAACCTTGCAAACCTTTCAAGGTGGCACACTCTCCAAGTTGGAGCTGTGTTTAGGGAGTAGCTGTGGCGGTAGCAGAGGCTGCTCATGCCCACAGCTATCATCTTCAGATGCATGGAGCCCCAATGCTGTTTTCTTAGGTGCATAGCCTGGAGTTGTCCGTGGCAGGCATACTCAGGCTTTCTCTGCTGCTGCCTCTGTTGGTTGATTTGTTGATGTTGGCCATTCTGATAGGTGTGAGATGGTACCGCATTGTGGTTTTCATTTGCATCTTTCAGATAATTAGTGACTTTGAGCATGTTTTCATGTGCCTCTTGGCCTTCCTTCTGTCTTCTTTTGAGAATATTCTATTTAGATTCATTGCACATTTTTAATTGGGTCATTTATCTTCCTTTTATTAAGTTGTATAAGCTGTTTGTAGATGTTGGAGATTAAACCTTTATCAGTGATAACATTTGCAAATATGTTCTCCCATACAGTGGGCTTTCTTGTTGTTTTGTTGATGGTTTCTTTTGCTGTAAAAAAAGCTTTTTATTTTGATGTAGTCCCACTTGTTTATTTTCTCTTTAGCTTCCATTGCCCTAGGGGTAGTATCAGTGAAGAAGTTCTTTTGGCATATGTCTGAGATTTGGATGCCTCAAGTATTTTTATGGTTTCCCGTCTTATGTTTAAGTCCTGTATCCATTTTGAGTTTATTTTTGTGTATGGTGTAAGTTGGTGATCTAGTTTCATTCTTTTGCACATGTCTGTCCAATTTTCCCAACACCATTTATTGAAGAGACTGTCTTGACTCCATTGTATGTTCGTGCCTCCTTTGTCAAATATTAATTGAGGATAGTGATTTGGGTTGATATCTGGATTCTCTATTCTATTCCACTGATCTATATGTTTGTTCTTGTGCCAGTAGCAGGCTGTTTTGAGAACCATAGCTTTGTAATACAGCTTGAAATCTGGTATTGAGATCCCTCTTACTTTACTCTTTTTTTCTCAGGATTGCTGTGGCTATTCGGGGTCTTTTATTGTTCCAAATGAACTTTTGGAGAGTTCTTTCTAGGTCAGTGAAATATACCATTGGTATTTTAGAAGGCAGCTATGCTCACCACTATACCACCAACGCTGTGGCTGCCATTGGTATTTTAATGGGGAGTGCATTGAACCTATATATTGCTTTGGGAAGTATGGACATTTTGATGATGTTGATCCTACCAATCCATGAACATGGTATGTTATTCCATCTGTTTACATCTTCCTCTATCTCTTTTTTCAGTGTCGTGTAGTTTTCTGTGTATAGGTCTTTTACCTCCTTAGTTAAGTTTATTTCTAGGTATCTTAATGTTTTTGGTGTGATGGTAAATGGGATTGCCTTTATAGTCTCTGTTTCTGCAAGTTCACTATTGGTGTATAAAAATGCCATAAATTTCTTGGCGTTAATTTTTTATCCTGCTACATTGCCAAATTCATTTATTAAGTCTATTAGTTTTTTGATGGAGTCTTTTGGGTTTCTTATGTACAATATCATGTCATCTGCAAATAAGGATAACTTTACTTCTTCTTTCCCAATTTGGATGCCTTTTATTTCCTCTTCTTGTCTAATTGTAATGGTTAGTACTTCCAGTATTATGTCAAACAGGAGTGGCGAGAGTGGGCATCCTTGGTTTGTTCCTGTTCTTAGAGGAACAAAGTTTTTCCCATTGAGTATGATGTTGGCTGTGGGTTTGTCATATATAGCTTTTATTATGTTGAGGAATCATCCTTGTACTCCCACCTTGTTGAGAGTTTTTATCAGGAAAGGGTGTTGGATTCTATCAAATGCTTTTTCTGCATCAATGATATGACTATATGGTTTTTATCTCTCAATTTGTTTATGTAATATATCACGTTTATTGATTTGCAGATATTGTACCATCCTTGCTTTCCAGGAATAAATCCTACTTGTTCATGGTGTATGATCTTTCTTGATTTTCTGCTGGAGCCGATTTGCTATAATTTTGTTGAGGATTTTGGCATCTATGTTCATGAGGGATATTGGCCTGTAATTCTCTTTCATTGAGTTGTCTTTATCTGGTTTTGGTATTTGGGTGATACTGGCTTCATAGAAGGAGTTTGGAAGTGTTCCTTCATCTTGAATTTTTTGGAATAGTCTGAGGAGGATAGGTTTTATTTCTTCCGTGAATGTTTGGTAAAACTCTCCTGTTAAGCCATCTGGCCCTGGGCTTTTGTTTGCTGGAAGCTTTTTGATGACTTTTTAATTTCTTTCCAAGTCACTGGTCTATCTAGGTTTTTAGATTCTTCATGATTGAGTTTTGGGAGGTTGTATTTTTCTAGGAATCTGTTCATTCTCTCCAGGTTGTCCAGTTTGTTGGAATAGAGTTGTTCGTAGTATTTTGTTACAATCCTTTGTATTTCGGCGCGGTCTGTTGTTATTTCAACTCTTTCATTTCTGATTTTGGGATTTTTGGCTAGGAGAGCCCCGAACTCCACCTGCCACCCAGGGTCCCCATGAAAGTTCTCTCTCTCTCTCTCCCTCTCTCTCTCTCTTTCTCTCTCTCTCCTTCCTTCCCTCTCTCCCTCTCACTGCTTCACTTACAGTTTTCCCTCTCTCCAGTCCTGCTGGCCAACATGTTTTGAAACTAAATAAATGTTTGCACTCAATTAAAATAAATCATGCTATCTCAAAACTGCAACATAAGTCTGTGGTCGTTTGGTTTAAACAATTTCATTAGTTTAACCAATTCAGTTCACTGATCCTTGGAGATGTTTGTTGTGAAATATTCCTGTTGGGCTGGGTTCTGAGTATGAAGAGTCTAGAGAACAATGAAACCCATGCTCAGTTTCTTGGCCCTACCTGAAGGGACATGCTATTACTGAACCACCTTCACACCATTTGATTATCACTGAACATCAAAATGACTTTTGATACTTAAGGAAAACAGCTTTGATGAGAAAGTCTTTTGAATTGTTACAACCTGGGTATTTTAGTACTTAATATTTATACCATATCAACAAGACAAGTAATAGGAAGTGTTGGGTGTGTGAACAAGGAACTTTCTCATTCACTGCTGGTGGGAATGTAAATTGGTACAGCCACTATAGAAAACAGTATGGAAGCTCCTCAAAAAAATTAAGAATAGAGTTACCATATCTACACAAAAATTTTGAAAACATTTATTTGCAAATATATATGCTCTCTTATGTTCATTGCAGCATCATTAAAATTGGACAAAACATGGAAACAACCAAAGTGTCCTTCAATAGATGACTGGGTAAAGGAGACGTGAGATATGTACACACACACACACACACACACACACACAATGGAATACTACTCAGTCATAAGAAAAGGTGAAAAACTGGCATCTGCAACAACATGGATGGATCTCGAAAATATTGTGCTAAGTGAAATAAATCAGACAAAAAATTTCAATAACCAGATGATCTCACTCATATGTGGGATATAAAACTGAAACTAATGAACAAACACAGCAAACAAAAACTCATAGACACAGACAATAATATGAGAAAGGGGAGGAAGGTATTGTAGTATAGGATTGAGGGGATTAAATATATGATGACAGAAGGAAATTTGACACGGGGTGGTAAACACATAATGCAATATACATTTGATGTATCATAAACTGTACACTTGAAATCTATATAATTTTATTAACATATGTCACCCCAATAGATTTAATTTAAAATCTAATAGACTTGAAAGATGTATAGTCAGAATGGATCTAAATGCTGTTTACAGTGGGAAGAATTGGCATGGAAAATAAACCAGGAAGCTGAAAGTCGGTGTGGAGTTCCTACTATATAAATTCCAAGTCTCTATAATTTAAAATTAAAAACTATTTTGTACAATGTCAATTTTCACAATTGGTTAGATTTTTACTTTTGAAGCCTCTTTGGGGTTCTGTGTGGGTTAGAACACACTGGGTCACAGGGAAGGGTGAGGCTTCAGGAAATCAGACCTAGAGTTACTTCAAGAGTTGAAAAGACAAAAACTCAGGAGAGCTGCTATAAATAAGAAGAAACTTAAAGAGACAAGGTAGAGCCAAGGGAAAGCTTTCAAGCAGGAAATATATTTTGATGAGTTGAACAATTTACATTTTATGAAAAATCCTGTGCTAGGCACTTTTAAGGAAAAATGTAACCATATAAATAATGAAACATTCAGCATTTGTTTAAATTCTAAAAGTTGTGACATACAGGTATAAGGTAGAGAGAATAAATATTGGGGACTTCACCCAAGGGAGAAGGATATGAGCTATGCTTTCTAAGACAAGTGGGAAGTAGATAAATGAAAGTAAAGAGAGGGGTGAGCATTTTAAGTTGTGGGTAAATGGAGCAAACCCTGTGTATTAGGGCAATGCTTCTCAATCCACAATGTGCACACAAGTAACATATTCTGATTCATTAGGTCTTGAGTGGGGCCAGGATTCTACATTTCTGACAAGCTTCCAGGTGATGCTGCTGTTGCTGGTCCATGGAAACACACTTGAAGTAGCAAGGGATTTTGGGAACAGAGATGCTGGTTGTGGCAGAGAATTTATCTTGGAAAGGGTGAGAAATTAGACTGAAAGAATTATTGGAAGTTCCTAAAGACATTCAAGGAATCAAAAGGGAATACCAGGTAAGAACAGCACATACCATCATTTAAATGATTAGATTACTCAGAAAAGAGAGGCAATGGGAAATTCTCTTGAAATTTACTATGCATAAGAAAAACATGCCCAGATTTGTAACTTCCAATGGGGAGCTCTCTTAGCTAATATGGCTAGTTTTATTATTTTCTTAACTAGAGGCCCAGTGCGTGATGCACTGAAGGGTGAGATCCCTCAGCCCTGCCTGTCCCCTCTCACAATCTGGGAGCCCTCAAGGGAAGGAGGTGACCCGGTGATCAGGGGAAGGCGATGTCCCATCACACCTCTGCTACTGCCTTTGCCAGCAGCGCAAGCCTTGGCTGGCCCTGGTTACCTGAGCCTTGGGCAGCTGGGCAGTCACCATCCAAGGCTTGCCTGAACCTTGGGCTACCCCGTGCAGGCAAGCCTTGGATGGTGACTGCCCAGCTACCCTTGGGCGGCTAGGGGGCTGAGGGAATTGGGAGACTCTGGAAACAGGCACCCTGGCAGGGCTGAGGGAACTGGGCCCCACCATCTTATACCTGTGGGCACTGCCATCTTTGAGGGCATGGCAGTAAATTAGCATATTCCCTCCTTATTGGCTGTGGGCACCACCATCTTTGAGGGTGGGACAGTCAATTAGCATATCCCCTCCTTACTGGCTGTGTGTTGTCATTTTTGCAATGGTGTGAAGGTCAATTAGCATATTCCCTCTCTATTAGATAGGATTAGTCTCCAAATGGGGTATGTGTGCAAGTGCAGACTGAACAAGTCCCTTCCATCGGTTTTCCTGATGTTCCCTGACCATGCTTATGCTGGGTGATGAAGAATGAGAGGTGAGTTTCTATACAATAGGTAATTATTATAATCCAGTCATTAAAGGGATTCAGCAGGGAATTTAAATTATAAACATTTAGTCCGAGAACCATATAAAAGTTTTCTCTTTTTCCTTCTCACATCAAGAAATACAAGCCAAGTATAAACACTGGAAACCAGGAAAGTAAAACAGGTTTTACCCCATTCTTGCATGCTGACTGCTGGCTTCAAAGATTTTTTACAAGTACCTGGTAACCCTGTATGCACTAAGTGTAAGTAGATGATTCATTCTGTTTCCTGTAAGACACTAAATATCTCAGAGCCTGAGCTTTTTTATCTACAAAAAAGGAATTACAATGACGTGCTCCACAGACCTCCAAGGATGATGGTGAGACTTTTAGAAAAAGCAGTTCCCAACATTCACAGCACACTACGATCATCTACGGATCTTTTAAAAATCTTGATTTCCTGACCACATTCCAAATCTATTATATCAGACCCTCTCGGTGTGAGACTAGGCATCAGTATTTTTTAAAGCTCTCCAGGAGATTGCAAAGTGTGGTCAAGTTTCAGTATCATTGCCATGAAATGTTGAATGAATGCAAAAATGATTTATAAAAGCAAAGTAGTAATACTAGAATGATGATGATGACTATGGTGATGAAGAGAGCTATAGGAAAGACAAGCAAAAGATAGTACCAGGTATAAACAACTTTGGTCTGAGTCACGGGAGATTGAAACAGAAAAACCCCTTGTGCACATGAATGGACATGCTGTGTTAGGCAAGAGGTCCACTGAACCTCATCCAGTGTTTCCAACACAGGCACCAATGCACATTTTGTGGCAGAGTAATGGAAAAACCACAGAACACAGCAGACAGTACACTAGACTAGGATTTAGGATATTTTGGCTTGCCATCCAATTTTGCCACAGTACCCATGGATAAGTCATCAGAGCTGTTTCCTCATCTGTAATATGAAAGGACTAGACTAGATTCTGCCTACAAAATCAGTGCTTCTTAAATTTTAGTGTGCCTACAAATCACCTAGTGAGCTAGCTAAAACAGTTTCTGGGGCCTCACCCTCAGAGATTCTGATTCAATAGCTGTGGAATGGGGCCTATTATATCAGACCCTCTCAGTGTGAGACTAGGCATCAGTCTGAGGTGACGTATATGGTATTGGGCTGGGAACATCACTGTATTAGGGGACCTATAACATTTTCTAAGGCACTGGAAGAGTCTGGCTCTTAAACTGAAGAAAAAATATAGCATGGTGTTAAAAACAACTACAACAACAACAAAACACAGGGATTCTAAATTTGGCTTCACCACTTCCTGGCAGTGTGGATTTAGGCAAGTTCCTTAATACTTTCTAACCTTGGTTTACTCATTTACAAAAAACAGCAATAATAAGACTTACCTAACTCACTGGATTGCTATAAGGATTCCATATAACACACTTAGCACAATTCTTGGCATAAAGCACAAAAGCAATACATATGAGCTATAGTTAAAACTGACATCGAAGTTCAATAGTAACTCAACTCAACACCATTCAGCACCATATGCCTTGGAGGTCTTGTGCTCAGGAAGTCTCACACAATATAATCCTGTTGTTGCTCACCTCCCATCCCCCACTTCCAACCAAGGATCACCTTGTGTCAGCTTGCATTCTTAAGTTGTTGTAACTTGTAATTCATAAACTAGTAATGCATGGCCCTTAATATCATTGTATTTATTATACTCATCACCACACTTTGAGCCTTTCATGTCCTCTATTGAACAAACCACTTTTTTTTTTCCTATTTCAAAATACTTTTCAAGTTTTCTGGTTTCTAGACAAGTCTTTGTCACTAAATATGTAACCTGAGCCCAATCACATAACCTCTGTGGACCAGTTTCCTCATCTGAAAAAAAGGAGTTAAACCCTGGCAAGTGGTTCTCAGTGGTTAGAGTGTCAGCCAGCACATTGAACAGTCATGAGTTTGATTCCCATTCAAGGGCATGTACCTCAGTGGAGAGTTCACTCCCCTCAACCAGTTAATGTGTCTCTCTTACATTCATATCTCTCTCTCTCTCTCTCTCTCTCTCTCTCTCTCTCTCTCTCTCTCTCCCTCTCTTCTTGCACTCCCTTCCACCCTTCTATTCTGTAAAAAAAAATGGAAAAAAATATCCTCAGGTGAGGATTAACAAGAACAAAAACAAAGAGTTAAGCTGAGGTGGTTTTTAATGTGCTTTCAGCAATATTATTTTGTTACTTACTTTGTGATTCAACACTTTATATCAACTATTACAAATCTACATATACTTATTTGGGCTCTACTTCTGAGATGTGGGTGTGATGGTATGTTGCAGTGGTTTAATTTCTTCCAGGCTAAGCAAAAAGTTCTTTGCAATGAGATTATAGCACATATTTAATTTTTCCTCTATTCTAGTCATTGTATTTTATTAAGATATATTTTCTCTTACATACTTCATTCCTAGTAAAAGCTTAAAAAAAATAGAAAATGGGCCCTAACCGGTTTGGCTCAGTGGATAGAAAGGTCCCAGGTTCAATTCCTGTAGACTGAAAGGTCCCAGGTTCGATTCCAGTCAAGGGCATGTACCTTGGTTATGGTCACATCCTTAATAGGAAGTGTAGAGGAGGCAGCTGATCAATGTTTCTAACTATTACTCTCTTCCTCTCTGTAAAAAAAACAATAAATTTTTTAAATAGAAAATTGTTTTAGCCTCCTGGTATTAGTTATTTGAATATCTGGAGTGTTTTGGGGTCCTGATGCCTCAAACTGAAAGACTATGTTATTAAGACTGAATGCAAAATTGACGGTTTCACATCAGACCCATCTCTAAACCAATGTTGAATGAATATATCATTGCAATATTCTTAAACCACAGTTCAATAGACATCTTTCAAAAGCTTGCTGGGCGCATGACAGTGCCAGAAAGTACAGAAATTATCAAGAGATAAGTAGTTATGTATAATTAAGTAGATAGTAAATGACTTTTTTTTAATTTATCAAGGCCTATTCTAAGGACATATTTGTGGCTTACACTATTAGTTAGCTACTCAACGTCCATTCTTTCCTTATTCCTTGCTAATTGGATCTTAATTTTATTTGGGTGACAATTAGCTCTAGGTGGTAAATAGTGAGTAGTCTCAGCTAATCATGTCAACCCTATTGTCCCTTGCCAGATAAAGAGTTCTCACCCTTCTTTGAAGCTAGGGTTGACCATGTGGCCCCATTTTGATCAAAGAGGAAATCCACTGTTGTAGGAGCTTCTTGGGAAGCTGTTATTTCATGGTAAATGGAAATCAAATGGATGAACTTAGCTGTGACCTGCCTTTCCACTTTTTGGTGCCTTGAATGTTTAAGTGAGGCCTGGAGCTGTAGCAAACATTTTGCATTTTGAGGCAATGAGCATGTGGATGAAAGATTCAAAGAATGATGGAGGAGAAAGAAAGATCCTGGGTTTTGCAGACATAATTGAATATTTGTACCACAAGCAGGATTACCTATCACCAGATTCTTGTTATGAGAGAAAAATTATTTCCTTTCTTAAAGTCACTGCTGATTATGTTCCTTATAGCCAAACTCACATCACCTTAGGAGCCATAAAATATAATCCCAACAGCATTGCTAGCCTTCATTTCCATGTAAAGCACTTTTTGCCCACATGCACCTCTGTTTCCATGGAAACTTCTAGCTCCAGAGATCTTCAGAGTGAAACTGATTGATTGAATAGACAATTTCAAAAGCAGTTTCCACTTCTGGCTATGTTCACAAAGTTGTGATTTATTTTTCTTGTTAAGTGCTATCTTATAGCCCAGAAAAAAAGCCTGAAAAATATAGTCACTTTGCTGCCATTGGATTTGGTAACTCCTCTACTTCTTCTACTTATCCTGCTCAAGGTCAGGGACAATGGACACTCTGAAATCTGCCACCATGACAGTGGATCATCAAATTCTCAAATTCAATATGAGAAGGCAGAGAGGAGACCCATGGGAATTTTGGCAATAGGTGCTGTAAAGCAATTAACTTCTTTTCAAGAAACCACTGTAACCTCAACTGAAGTGATAACATTATGTACTACCTACACTGTCACTTTAGAGAGCTATTCTAGATGAACAATATTTGAAAAATTTGTGATAATTTAAGGTGCAATAACTCTTTAATCTAGGTACTTAAAACATAACAAGCTAAAAGATGTTGTGTGTGTGTGTGTGTGTGTGTGTGTGTGTGTGTGTTTCTTATTCTTTGTTTTTTTTTTACAATGCTCCTTGAAATGGGCCTGTGTAATTTATGGGTGCCCTGAAAGTTACAAACTGAAGAGGGAAAGCAGAGATTCTTTAAAACTGATTAATATTGGAAAGACAAAGAAATGACCTGCAGATGAAAGAAAATGAGGAATCACCAATAAATGAAGGGGGGAGGAGGGACAAGCAATTTATCACAGAAAAACTCAGAGCAATGGTTATTAGGATGCTGAAAAAGCTGAACCAGAAATTCAACAACATGTGTAAGACTCAAGAAAAACTGAAGAATGACATAGCTACAATAAAGAACGCAATGGAAGGTTTCAACAGTAGACTAGAAGAATCTAGGGATTACATCAGTGAGTTTGAAGACAGGGTAGGAAAAAAACACCCAAACAGAGCAGCAACTAGAAAAAAAACCCCTTAAAAAGCAAGAAAATCTAAGCGAGCTTTGGGACAACATAAAATGAAACAACATCCACATAATAAGGGGAACAGAAGGAGAGGAATCTGAGCAAGAATATAAAACCTCTTTGAAGAAATAATGACAGAAAACTTCCCTGATTTAGGAAAGAAACAAAAAAAAAACAAGATCTATATCTTTGAAAGGATAAACAAGATGGATGAACCTCTAGCCAGGCACACAAAGAAGCAAAGAGAGAGGACCCAAATAAATAAAATCCAAAATAAAAAAGGTGAATTAACAACAGACCCCAAAGAAATAGAACGGATTATTTAAAAAATAATATGAACCACTCTATTCCAGAAAAAAGGGACAAACTACATGAAATATACATATTTCTAGAAAAACTTAATCTTTGCAAACTCAGTCTGGAAGAATAAAAAAATCTTAATAGGTTAATAACTATGGAGGAAATTGAAGCAGTAATCCAAAAATCTTCAACAAACAAAAGCCATGGTCTGGACAGCTTCACAGGGAGTTTTATTAAACATTCAAAGAAGAACTAAAACCTACCTTCCTCAGACTATTCCAAAAATTCAAGAGGAAGGCACACTTCTGAGCTCTTTCTATGAAGCCATTGTTACCCTAATCCAAACTCAGATAAAGATACTATAATTTCATAGATGAACACAGATGCTGAAATCCTCAACAAAATTACAGCAAATTGGATCCAGCATTACAGTAGAAAGACCTTGACTAAGTGGTATTTATTCCAGTAATGTAAACAAGGTACAATATCTGCAAACCAATAAACATGATACACCATATAAACAAATTCAGAGACAAAAATTACATTATTATATCAATTGATGAAAAAGCATTTGATAAAATCCAACACCCTTTATTGATAAAAACTCTTAGCAAAGTAGAAATATTGGGATCATACCTCAAAATAATAAAAACCTTATATGACAAACCCATAGCCAACATCATACTCAATGGGCAAATACTAAAACCATTTCCATAAGATCAGGAACAAGACAGGGATGTGCACTTTCACCATTCTTGTTTTATAGCAATCAGATAATAACAATAAATAAAAGATATCCAAATTGTAAAAGAAGAAGAAAAACTGTCATTATTTGTAGATTATATGATATTATAAGTAAAAAAAACATACAGTTTTCATTAAAAAAAATCCCACTATATTTAATAAATAAATTTGGCAAAGTAGAAGGATCCAAAATTAACACACAGAAATCTATGGCTTTTTTTATACACCAATAATGAATTCACAGAAAGAGAAATTTAAAAAATCCACCATTTTTCATTGTAACAAAAAAAGTAATATACCAGGAATAAACTTAACTAAGAGGGTATAAAATCTATACTCAGAAAACGACAGGACATTGAAGACAGATATAGAGGGAGACATAAACAAATTGAAGAATTTGTTTGGTAGTATTGATTGGTAGAATCAACATCATTACAATCTCCATATTACCTAAAGCAATCTATGGATTCAGTGCAATCCCCATTAAAATATGAAAGGCTTATTTCACAACCTAGAACTAACTCTCCAAAAATTTCATATGGAATAAAAAAAAAAACACAAAAAACAAATAGCCACAGGAATTCTGAGAAAGAACAGTTGAAGGGATCACAATACCAAATATCAAACTATATTACAAATCCACTGTTCTCAAAACAGACTTTTACTGGCACAAGAACAGACATATAGACCAATGGAACAGAACAGAGAACCTAGAAATCAACACAAGCCATTATGCTCAATAAATACTTGACAAAGGAAGCAAGAACATACAATGGATTCAAGACAGTCTCTTCAATAAATGGTGCTGGGAAAATTGGACAGATAAATGAAAAAAAAAAAAGAAAAAAGAAAGAAAGAAAAAAAAGAAACTAGACCACCAACTTATACCATACACTAAATAAACTCAAAAGCATTAAAGGACTGAAATATAAGAGGGGAAAACATAAAAATCTTAGACGAATTCATAGGCAGCAAAATCTGAGATATATGTCATAACAATATCTTATTGATACAGCTCATAGGACAATGAAAATTAAGGAGAAAATAAAAAAAAATGGGACATCAAAATAAAAAGCTTCTGCACAGCAAAAGAAACATTTAAAAAACAAGTGAGCTCACTACATGGAAGAACATATTTGCCAATGTTACATCTGATAAGGGTTTAATCTCCAAGATTTATAGGGAACTCATACAACTTAAAAAAAGGAAAATAAACAATCCAATAAAAAATAGGCAAATAACCTAAATGGACACTTTCTGAAAGCAGACAAAAATAAGGTCAAGAGACATATGAAAACATGCTCAAAGTCACTAATCATCTGAGAGATGCAAATCAAAACGACAAGGAGGTACCATCTCACACCTGTCAAAATGGCCATCATCAACAAATCAACAAATGACAAGAGCTGGAGAGGATGTGGAAAAAAAGGAACCCCGGTGCACTGCTTGTGGGAATGCAGACTGGTGCAGCCACTGTGAAGTACAATATGGAATTTCCTCAAAAAACTAAAAATGGAACTCCCATTGATCCAGTAATCCCACTTCTAGAAATATATCCCAAGAAATCAGAAAGACCCGCTAGAAAGAATATATGCACCCATATGTTCAATGCAGCACAATTTATAATAGCTAATATTTGGAAACAGCCTAAGTGTCCATCATCAGATGATTTGATTTAAAACATAGGTACATCTTCACAAAGGAATACTATGCTGATGTAAAAAAAGAATGAATTCTTACCATTTGAAACAGCATGGATGGACCTGGAGAGCATTATGCTAAGCAAAATAAACCAGTAGAGAAAGGTAAATATCACATGATCTCACTCATTTGTGGAATATAATGAACAACATAAACTTATGAGCAAAAATGGGTCCAGAGTCATAGAAGCATCAAACAGATCATCAAACCTAGAAAGAAAGCAGGGGAGGGTGGGAGGTGTTGGAAGCTGCCCATTGTCTTCACTAGCAGAGAGGTGTAGACAAGGAGCCTGAAACACTGGTGAACCTTGAGCTCTGGCAAGGGTCAGAGCTATGCACTGTTGTTTAGTTGAGATAATTGTAGCTGGAGCAATTTACCAAACAGATAGTCTCATGTAAATCCTTACTGATAAGACAGTCTGTCTGTTACTGGAATTGCCTGCCTAAGGGCTGTAAGTGTATCCCAAACTGAATAAAAGGATGGCAAGGCCTGAGCACAAGTGGAGTCCTTCCTCTTGCATTGGGCTCCTGCCTGGCCCCCCAATTTCCAAATTATTATTTCTTGTCTCATCTCTATCATTTGTGCATGCCCTTTCTGCAGAGCCCAAACCCTGAACCATGCAGGATGTGGGTCATCACATCTGGCACCTCAATGAGGTACCTCTGGAGGAGAAGATTTCACCTAGAGCAGTGGTTGGCAAACTCATTAGTCAACAGAGACAAATATCAACGGTACAACGATTGAAATTTCTTTTGAGAGCCGAAAACCGACTTCTGTGCACGGGCCACAAAGTTTCAATAGCACTGTATGTGCACACCCGCATGTGGTATTTTGTGGAAGAGCCACACTCAAGGGGCCAAAGAGCTGCCTGTGGTTCGTGAGCCGTTGTTTGACGACCTAGGCAGGGGTCCTCAAACTTTTTAAAGTGGGGGCCAGATCATGGTCCCTCAGAGAGCTGGAGGGCCGGACTATATGAACTACTAATTCCTACTGTAACACCTCAGCTGCGTACACTGCCCAAAAAACCTGGCGGGCCGGATCAGACTCCTCTGCAGGCCGCATGTGGCCCACAGGCCGTAGTTTGAAGACGCCTGCTAGAGCGAAGAACGAAGTTTCACTGGCAAGGTGGGGAAGATTTCACCAGATAGGTGGGGAAGAATTCACTGTATACGTAGGGAAATATACTGCGTTAAGCCCACAGTCAGTTGCAGAAGTTGTGATCTGTAAATAGGGTGGGAACGTCTTTTTTTAGACAGGCTAATGGGGCAGAATTCAGTTAAAAGGTAAGAAACTTTATTGTAGACTTTTGGTTTGCATGCTTGAGGAATTAAAGTTTCATAAGGTATTCTCTTACAGTTTTTTATATATTATTATAGAACATAACCCTTGGTTTCCTGAAGAAGGTACATTAGATCTTGAATGTTGGCAAAGAGTGGGTCAAAACTTGAAAAAGCTCAGCATCAGGGGAAACATTTGCCTCCAAACTGTTTCTTCTTGTGGAACACAGTATTGCATTTGCTAGAGCCTTTTAAAGAGGCTAAGGAAGATAAACTTCCTCCCCTTGCACCCTCCACTCCTAAAGAGGAGCAAAAAGAAAAATTGGAGGAATGGCCTTCATGGCCCCCTCCACCTTCATGTCCTAATTCTGAAACATTTAATTTGCTGTTAATGGAATCACCTATGCAAAGAGCCATCAGAGAAGAATTGAAGGACATGATCTTAGAAGACTTTCTTTTCCTATTATACAGCTAGCTGACCCATAACTCCCAAATCATATAATAAGACAGCATGAAATATTTGACTTTAAAATGATAAATGCCTACAAGAAAGCATACTTCAGAATGGTCCAATGGTTCCTTTTACAGGAGAAATTATGAATAACATTTCTGAAGCATTCTTAGCTCCTTATTATTTGTATTCTCTGGCTTGTGCAACTCTGGGCGGAAGAGATTATTTACTATGGAAGGGAGAATTTTTGGAGAAATGTCAGGAGCAAGCCCATGCAAACCATGGGCTGAATACTCAAATAACTTATGAAATGATGGCAGGACTGGGACAATATTTTGATATGAAAAATCAGCTAAATTATATGCAACAGGTGAATAAGTTTAACTGCTAATTAAATTTTGTGGAAAAACAGGATTTTTTTTTTTTTTTTTTAAAGAATGTAGACAACCAAGAAGGACACAAGGTGGAACTTTAGGGAAAGGCAGGAGTATTCTGCCTATCGATTCAATCAATGTAGATTCAACCTTTTATGTCTTAGATATTAAAAAAGAAATTATTGGATACTTTCTATTAATTACTGTTTTATCTGTCTTTGATGTTTACTGCTAATTTATTAAGCATAACTTCAATTTAATTTAAATGAAAAGAAATGTAGATGACCAAGCCATTGCTGAGTTTCCCCAGAACAAACAGAATGTGGGAATGGGGAGAGAAAGAATATTAGCAGTACACATGGCCAATAACACAGGTTGTAAGAAAATTCTCTAGACAGAAGGAAGTAACTAAAAAAGGTCCCAGCCCATTGATTAGTCTTTTGGTGATCCTATAAAATGGACACCCACTCCAGAAAATGCTATTTTTAAAAGTCTCATCTTTGCCATGTTATTTCCCAGTTTGTAATTTAACAGTTTTACAAAATTTAGGAATATGTCTGGGATTTCTGTGCTTGTGAAGAGAGAAAGCTAGCTTAAATCAAATGTGCACACCATCTGATTTTAGATTTTAGATAGTTTTGAGCTAAACTTAATCTCTTTATGATGCTAACGAATAAAACCCAAAGACTGTTTTTTCTAAAAAAAAAAAAAAAAAAAGAAAAAAGAAAAAAAAAACCAGATGGGGAAGATGCTCCGCAGCCCCTTTCCCGGAGGCCGCTCTCTCCTCCGCTATGATCCTCTTTTTTTTTTTTTTTTTTTTTTTTTTTTTTTTTTTTTTTTTTTTTTTTTTAAATCAATCTTTATTGTTCATATTATTACACAGGTTCCTCGTTTCTTCCCCCCTCCACCAGGTTCCCACCCCACCCTCTGCCCCCTCATCCTCATCCATTGGTGCACAGTTTATGTTCAGTCTCTTCCTCCCTCCCTTTCCCCGATAGTAAATCCCTTTTCAGATAGCAAATCTGTTACTTAGCATTCTCTCATATCAATAATACCTCCACATGCCCAATGATACACTTCACACAAAAGACATTTCCTAATAGGACAACCAGCCTCATCCAGGCCCCACCCAAGGCACTCACAGATCAACACCCCAGGACTATACTAACTCAACACATCCAGATATAAGTCTTCATCACTTGATTCAGCAGACCCTCAAGTTCCCGCAAAAGTTTCCAGCCATGTCTGAGAGACAGCCGTGGGGCAGGGGCAGGTGAGGAGCGAGCTGTTTTGGGCCAGGCTGCTCCGGGCCTGGCCTCTGTTGCTCTGGTTCGTTCCACAACCAGCTGCTCCATGTCTGGTCACTGCCGCTCCTGACCCAGTTGCTCTGGACTTGGCTGTTACTGCTACAGGCCTGGCCACACCCGACTTGGCTGCTCTGGGCCCAATTGCTCCGGGCCCGGCCGCTCCGGGCCTGGCTGCTCCCAGCCTGACAGCCGCTGCTCCGGGCCTGGCCGCACCAGACCCGGCTGCTCCGGGCCTGGCCGCTCCCAGCCTGGCAGCCGCTGCTCCTGGCCTGGCCGCACCAGACCCGGCTGCTCCGGGCCTGGCCGCTCCCAGCCTGGCAGTCGCTGCTCCGGGTCTGGTCACTGCCGCTCCTGACCTAGTTGCTCTGGACTTGACTGTTGTTGCTAAAGGCCTGGCCACACCCGACCCGGCTGCTCTGGGCCCGGTTGCTCCGGGCCCGGCCGCTCCGGGCCTGGGTGCTCCCAGCCTGTCAGCCGCTGCTCCGGGCCTGGCCGCACCAGACCCGGCTGCTCCGGGCCTGGTTGCTCCGGGCCTGGCTGCTCCCAGCCTGTCAGCAGCTGCTCCTGGCCTGGCCGCAGCCCGGAGCGGCCGGGCCCGGAGCAACCGGGCCCAGAGCAGCCGGGTCGGGTGTGGCCAGGCCTTTAGCAACAACAGTCAAGTCCAGAGCAACTAGGTCAGGAGCGGCAGTGACCAGACCCGGAGCAGCGACTGCCAGGCTGGGAGCGGCCAGGCCCGGAACAGCTGGGTCTGGTGTGGCCAGGCCCGGAGCAGAGGCTGCCAGGCTGGGAGCGGCCAGGCTCGGAGCAGCGGCTGCCAGGCTGGGAGCGGCCAGGCCCGGAGCAGCCGCTATGATCCTCTTTGTGACCCCTGGAATTACACCCGGGCCCGACAAGGGGGAGCGGATGTGAGGGCCCAGCGGGTGAACAGTGCGCAAGCGGAACGACTCGGAGGAGGAGGAGGAGGAGGAGGAGGAGGAGGAGGAGGAGGAGCGGGAGCCGCAGCCACTGCTGCTGCTGCCGGGCTCCAGGAAGAGCCAGCGGGCCACCGGGCCAAGGCCGGGGGCTGCTTCCCGGGCAGCGCCGAACCCGGCAACGGGCTGAAGCCGAGCAAGAGGCCGCGGGAGAACAAAGAGGCACCGTGGGCCAGCCTGCTGAGCTTCCAGGACGAGGAGGAAGAAACTGAAGAAGTTTTCAAAGTGAAGAAATCAAGTTATAGCAAAAAAAAAATAGTAAAATTACTTAAGAAAGAATATAAAGAAGATCTTGAAAAATCAAAGATTAAGACAGAAATCAACTCGTCAGCTGACAATGAACTGCCTTTGGACAAAAAGGGACACGTGAAGGACCCCAGCCAGGAGGACAGAGCTGCTGGCGGGGAGCACGGGGAGGACGAGATGGACATGGAGAGCGAGGAGGAGGAGGAGAAGCCCAAGGCCAGCAGCGGCATTTCAAACCCTGTTGTCTCTGAATGTTTTCCGTCCATGAGAAATCCCAGACGCAGCGTTCATACACGCCGCGCGGGAAGAAGAGGCAGATGGCCCAGGAGCTGGGCGACTTCACGCCGCACGACAGCGAGCCCGGGAAAGGCCTCCTCATCCGGGAGGACGAGAACGATGCCAGCGACGATGAGGATGACGACGAGAAACACCAGATAGTGTTTTCTGTGAAAGAGAAGTCACAAAGACAGAAAATTGCCGAGGAAATAGGCATCGAGGGCAGTGACGACGACGCGCTGGTCGCTGGGGAGCAGGACGAGGAGCTCAGCCGGTGGGAGCAGGAGCAGATACGGAAAGGCATCAACATCCCTCAGGTCCAAGCCAGCCAGCCCGCAGAAGTGAACATGTACTACCCGAGCACTTACCCGACAATGCCTTACGGCTCATCCTACGGCATTCCATACAGTTACACAGCCTATGGGTCTTCTGACGGCAAATCTCAAAAAACGGATAATTCAGCCCCTTTCAAAACTCCCAGTAATGAGATGATACCCGTTACTATTGATCTGGTAAAGAAACAGCTTAAAGACAGGTTGGACTCCATGAAAGACAAGCACAAAGCCAACCGCCAGCAGCACGAGAAGCACCTGCAAAGCCGCGTGGACTCCACCAGGGCCATTGAGAGACTGGAAGGGTCTTCCTGGGGGATTGGTGAACGGTATAAGTTTTTGCAAGAAATGCGAGGGTATGTCCAAGACTTGCTTGAGTGTTTCAGTGAAAAGGTGCCTCTGATTAATGAACTTGAATCAGCAATACATCAGCTGTACAAACAGCGAGACTCCCGCCTTGTCCTAAGACGACAAGATGATATTAACGATGAATCTTCGGAGTTTTCAAGCCATTCAAATAAGGCTCTGATGGCACCAAATCTCTGTTCCTTTGGGAGGGATCGGGCCCTGTATCAGGAGAATGTAAACGGTGGATTGCTGAGCTTGAGGCCAGGAGGACTCGGCAGCGACAAGCCAGAGAGCAAATGGTGAAGATGGCAGACCACCTGGAAGGCCTTTCCAGTGACGACGAGGAGACGTCTACCGACATCACCAACTTCAACCTGGAGAAAGATTGCATCTCAAAGGAGTCGGGCAAGGTGTTTAAAGATGTTCTGGAGAGCTTCCACTCTATCGACTGCATTAAATCCCATTTTGAAGCCTGGCGTTCGAGATACTACACATCCTACAAGGATGCGTACATCGACCTCTGTCTGCCCAAGCTGTTCAGCCCCCTCATCCGGCTGCAGCTCCTCACCTGGATGCCTCTGGAGGCCAAGTGCCAGGACTTTGAGAACATGCTGTGGTTTGAGTCACTGCTGTTGTATGGCTGTGAAGAGCGCGAGCAGGAGAGAGAGGACGTGGACATCGTGCTGCTGCCCACCATCGTGGAGAAGGTGATCCTCCCCAAGCTCACAATGATCACCGAAAGCCTGTGGGACCCCTTCTCCACAACACAGACGTCCAGGATGGTGGGGATCACGTTAAAGTTAGTGAATGGATATCCTTCTGTAGCGAACACAGAAAACAAAAACACACAGGTGTATCTGAAGGCACTCTTGCTGAGAATGAGGAGAACTTTGGACGATGATGTGTTCATGCCCTTATACCCCAAAAATGTCTTAGAAAATAAAAACTCCAGGCCTTACTTGTTTTTCCAACAACAGTTTTGGTCTTCGGTTAAGCTCTTAGGGAATTTTCTTCAATGGTATGGCATTTTCTCCAATAAAACTCTCCAGGAGTTATCAATAGATGGCTTATTAAATAGGTATATTCTCATGGCTTTTCAGAACTCAGAATATGGAGATGACAGCATAAAAAAAGCCCAAAATGTAATCAATTGTTTCCCCAAGCAATGGTTCGTGAACCTGAAAGGAGAAAGAACTATTTCTCAGTTAGAAAACTTTTGTCGATACCTCCTACACTTGGCAGATACAATTTATAGAAACAGCATCGGATGCTCTGATGTGGAAAAAAGAAATGCAAGGGAAAACATTAAACAGATAATCAAGCTCCTTGCGAGTGTCCACGCGCTGGACCACGCGGTGGCTGTCGCTGGCGAACACAATGTGAAGGAGTTCAAGTCCTTGGTGGAGGGGAAGCTGGCCTGACCCCGAATGCTCCCCGTGCTGTTTTCCATTCCTCATGTACAGATTGTATATATGTGAAGTTTCTTACTGTAAAATAGCGACTCTGGTTTTAATACAAAGAACATTATTAATATAAAAAAAAAACAGATGGTGGAGACTACCCAAAAATATCCATATTAAAGGATAATTTTTGTATAATGATGTACCGCATTACAAGGTTGCCTCCCAAATTTTAAGGGCACTCCTGTTTTTATAAATAAAATAATAAAATAAAATAAAATAATACTTTAGCTTTGAAGCCACTTAAAGTCAGTAAATTGTCTCTCATACAAAATTTACTAAAAAAATACCTTGGATAATTATAGTTGGATTTAAAATCTCAAAATTTTTAAAACATAAATAAGTAATATATTAATTATGAAGGTCTAATAGTACAGGGAGAAACTAACTTCGCTCTTTGACATTTAAATGGACCAGGTTAGACCAAACTTGTTCGCCAGCCAAAAACATTTTTTCCCATGCTTCGATCTCTTAAAGGAAAAATGTGGCCGAAACCGGTTTGGCTCAGTGGTAGAGTGTCGCTCTGGGGACTGAAGAGTCCCAGGTTCGATTCCGGTCAAGGGCATGTACATTGGTTGCAGGCACATTCCTGATGGGGGGTGTGCAGGAGACAGCTGGTCGATGTTTCTCTCTCATCGACATTTCTAGCTCTCTATATCTCTCCCTTCCTCTCTGTAAAAAAATCAATAAAATATATATTTTTTTAAAAAGTGGTCATTTTGAAATTTCTCCCAGCAAGCATCAAGGCAGGAAACAATGTAGCTAATTTGAATTTTAATGGCTACAGGCCTGCTTCCAGTCACTGGTCACTTAAAACTTTGGAAGTTTGCTGAATTAAAAAATAAAATTAAATGTCAAGGTATTTTGAGGGATATTGGCCTGTAATTCTCTTTCACTGAGTTGATTATCTGGTTTTGGTATTAGGGTGATGCTGGCTTCATAGAAGGAGTTTGGAAGTGTTCCTAACTCTTGAATTTTTTGGAATAGTCTGAGGAGGTTAGGTTTTAGTTCTTCCTTGAATGTTTGGTAAAATTCTCCTGTGAAGCCATCTGGCCCTGGGCTTTTGTTTGCTGGAAGCTTTTTGATGACTGTTTCAATTTCTTCCCAAGTCACTGCTCTATTGAGATTTTTAGATTCTTCCTGATTGAGTTTTGGAAGGTTATATTTTTCTAGGAATATGTTCATTTCCTCCAGGTTGTCCAGTTTATTGGAATAGAGTTGTTCGTAGGATTTTGTTACAATCCTTTGTATTTTGGTGGGGTCTGTTGTTATTTCACCTCTTTCATTTCTGATTTTGTTTATTTGGGTCCTCTCTCTTTGTTTCTTGGTTAGCCTGGCTAGAGGTTCATCAATTTTGTTTATCCTTTCAAAGAACTAGATCTTGGTTTTGTTGATCTTATGTATTTTTTCTTTGGTCACTATGTCGTTTATCTCTGTCTGATTTTTATTATTTCCTTCCTTCTGCTTACACTGGGCTTTTCTTGTTGCTCTTTTTCTAACTCTTTGAGTTGTAGAGTTAATTTGTTACCTTTTTTTTTTTTTTTTTTTTTTTTTGCAATGGGCTTGTAGGGATATGAACTTCCCTATCAAAACTGCTTTTACTGTGTCCCATAGATTTTGGATTGTTGTGTTTTCATTGTCATTTGTTTCCAGAATGTTTTTAATTTCTTCCTTGATTTCTCTGGTAACCCAGTCCTTGTTTAATAGCATGCTGTTTAGTCTCCATGTGTTTGATTTCTTTGGATTATTTTTATTGTAGTCAATTTCCAGTTTTATGCCACTATGATCTGAGAAGATGCTTGATATGATTTCTATCTTCTTGAATTTGGAGAGACTTTTCCTATATCCCAACACGTGGTCTATCTTTGAAAATGACCCATGTGCACTTGAGAAGACTATATATTCTGTGGCTTTAGGGTGGAATGTTCTGAAGATGTCAATTAATTCCATCTGGTCTAGTGAGTCATTTAGCATTGATATTTCTTTGCTGATTTTTTGTTTAGATGATTTATCCAAAGGTGATAGTGGGGTATTAAAATCTCCTACTACGATTGTGTTGCTATTAATCTCTCCTTTAATGTCCTCAAGCAGTTTTTTTTTAATGTATTTGGGTGCTCCCATCTTGTGTTCATAGATGTATACCAGGGTTATTTCTTCTTGTTAGATTGTTCCCTTTAGTATAATGAGGTGACCTTCATTATCTCTTGTTATGTCCTTCACTTTGAGATCAAATTTGTCAGATATAAGTATTGCTACGCCAGCTTTTTTTTTTTCATTTCCATTTGCCTGGAAAACCTTTTTCAATCCCTTCACCCTCAGTCTGTGTGTGTCTTTTTTTCTGAAGTGGGTTTCTTGTAGACAACAGATATATGGGTCTTGTTTTCTTATCCAATCTGTTACGCTATATTTTTTTTATTGGAACATTGAATCCATTAGATTTGAAGTTATTATTGACAGGTACTTATTTGACGCCATTTTTATTCTATACTCCTGTGTTACTTCTTCAACTCCTATTTCTTTATTTTTACAGTAGACCCTTTAGCATTTCTTGCATTTTGGTTTGGTGGTGATAAATCCCTTTAATCTTTTTTTGTCTGTGAAGCTTCTGATTTCACCTTCAATTTTTATTGATAGCCTTGCTGGGAATAGTATTCTTGGATTCAGACCCTTCCTTTGCATGACTTTGTATATTTCATCCCATTCCCTTCTGGTCTGATGAGTTTCTGTTGAGAAATCAGTTGCTAGTCTAATGGGGGTTCCTTTGTATGTAACTTTCTGTCTCTCTCTGGCTGCTTTTAAGTTACTTATTTTGTCGTTGGTGTTTGCCAACTTAATTATAATTTGCCTTGGCATTGGTATTTTGGGATTCAATTTGTTTGAGAGTCTGCAAGCATCTTGGATTTGTGTGGGTTTTTTCTTCTCTATCTTAGGAAATTTTTCTGTCATTATTTCTTGAAACAGTTTTTCTATGCCTTCCTCAGTTTCCTTTCCTTCTGGAACTCCAATTATTCTAATATTGTTTTGTTTTGTATTGTCCCAAAGTTCCCTTAGGCTCTCCTCCTGCTTTTTAATTTTTTTTTTCTAAAAGCTGCTCTAATTGGGTATTTTTTTCCGTCTTGTCTTCTAGCTCACTGATGCGGTCCTCTGCTTCTTCTAGTCTACTTTTGATGCTTTCTATTAAGTTCTTTACAGAAGCGATGCTATTTTTCATTTCTTCTTGGTTCATCTTCATTTCCTCTTGGCTCTTCTTCATTTCCTCTTGGTTCTTACTCAGATTGTCAAATTTGTCTTCCATTCTGTTTAGACATCTTATGATCATTACTCTGAATTCTTTCTCTGGTAGGTTGCTTGCCTCTAACTCGTTTACTTACTTTTCTGGTGATGCCTACTCTTCTTTCATTTGTGGGCTGTTTCTTTGTCTCCCCATGGTCTCTCTTTTCAGGATGTCTGGTTATGTAGATCTCTCTCTCCTGTGTTGATTTAAAGGCACAAAATACAACACAACCAGGTACAACACACAAGGCACTAAGCAGAAATGTATTAGCGATATTAATAACCTCCAATAAAAGTGACCACAAGGGAAAGGCAAATTAGGGAATAGGAGAGAAAGAAGAGTAAAAAGAGAATAGGGAGGGAGAAAAAGATAGGGGAAAAAATGGAGTGCTAAAATGAAATTGGGAAACAGGGAGAAAAAAAGAGAGACAAGAAAGAGACTAAGAGAGAAAAGGGGAATAAACTATATATATGGGGTGAGAATTTCAGTAGATCAACCACTAACCCCAGTAAATGCTGGCAACAGTACCTGGAGAATAATACAAACTACAACACTCACTAATAAAAACAGCAAAGGAAGAGAAAACAGAAGTAAAAAAAAATAGCAAATTAAAAAAATACCAAGAAACAGCAACAACAAAAAATAAGCAAAATAATCTCACTAAAAAGCTTAAAAATACAATATAATCAACATTCACACAAACAACATCAGAAGGACAGAGAGGAAAACAATTTTTTTTGCTAGTTAATACAGCTCAGAGAGTGGTGTGTATGCACTTGGCACAGGGGATTGGAAATTAGATATATAAGTATGGTAGAAATTTTAGCATGGGGGAGACAGAAAGAGTAGGGAAAATCTAAAGCAGGAAAGGGATAAGATAAACAGGATAGCAAAAGGGGAAAGGTTAGGAAGAGAGTGATGTTGCAAAGGTCGTGTTGAGATCAGGTTAAACAATGCTAAAGGATATATGAAAATAAAATGAAGAACACTAATTCAAATGTAAAATAAAGAGAAAATAAAATGGCACTTAAAAAAGAAAGAAAAAGGAAACAAAAAAGTTAAAATAGCGGCAGTAATAATGCTAATTGAATCTAAAAATGTAATAATTAAAAAGGTAAAATCAACTGAGGACAAAAGGAAAAAAATTCGTTTCTTTTTTTTTAATGTTTTATTTATTTATTTATTTATTTTTATTTTCTAGTCAATTTTATTTTTTTTATTATTTTTTTTTACTTTTTTTATTGATTTTTTTTGACCCCCTCCCTCCCTCCCTTCCACACATCCTCCCCAGAGTTTTGTGTCCATTGTTGTACTTATATGCATGTATAAAAGTCCTTCGGTTGATCTATTATCTCCCCCAGATCTTCCTCCCCTCCCCGCTGTAATTTGACAGTCTACTTATTGATATACTGTCTCTATATCTATCTTTTGGTTAATCAGTTTATAATGCTCTTTATTATCCACAAATGAGTGAGGTCATGTGGTGTTTCTCTTTCATTGATTGGCTTATTTCACTCAGCATGATGTTCTCCAATTCCATCCAGGTTGCTGCAAATGATGAGAATTCCTTCTTTTTTATGGCAGCATAGTATTACAGTGTGTAGATGTACCATAGTTTTTGGATCCAATCATCTGCTGACAGGCACCTAGGCTGTTTCCAAATTCTGGCTATTGTAGATTGTGCTGCTATGAACATAGGGGTGCATATATCCTTTCTGATTGGTGTTTCTAGTTTCTTGGGATATATTCCTAGAAGTGGGATTACTGGGTCAAATGGGAGTTCCATTTTCAGTTTTTTGAGGAAACTCCACACTGTTCTCCACAGTGGTTGCACCAGTCTGCATTCCCACCAGCAGTGCACAAGGGTTCCTTTTTCTCCGCAACCTCGCCAACACTTGTCGTTTGTTGATTTGTTGATGTTGGCCATTCTGACAGGTGTGAGATGGTACCGCATTGTTGTTTTGATTTGCATCTCTCGGACAATTAGTGACTTTGAGCATCTTTTCATGTGCCTTTTGGCCTTCCTTCTGTCTTCTTTTGAAAATGTTCTATTTAGGTCCATTGCCCATTTTTTAATTGGATTATTTATCTTCCTTTTATTTAGTTGTATAAGCTGTTTGTAGATGTTGGAGATTAAACCTTTATCAGTGGTATCATTTGCAAATATGTTCTCCCAAACTGTGGGCTTTCTTGTTGTTTTGTTGATGGTTTCTTTTGCTGTAAAAAAGCTTTTTATTTTGATGTAGTACCATTTGTTTATTTTCTCTTTAGCTTCCATTGCCCTAGGGGTGGTATCAGTGAAGAAGTTCTTTTGGCATACGTCTGAGATTTTACTGCCTGTGGATGCTTCTAGTATTTTTATGGTTTCCCGTCTGATGTTTAAGTCCTGTATCCATTTTGAGTTTATTTTTGTGAATGGTGTAAGTTGGTGATCTAGTTTCATTCTTTTTCATGTGTCTGTCCAATTTTCCCAACACCATTTATTGAAGAAACTGTCTTGACTCCATTGTATATTCGTGCCTCCTTTGTCAAATATTAATTGAGCATAGTGATTTGGGTTGATATCTGGGTTCTCGATTCGATTCCATTGATCTATATGTCTGTTCTTGTGCCAGTACCAGGCTGTTTTGAGAACAGTGGCTTTGTAATATAGTTTGAAGTCTGGTATTGAGATCCCTCCTACTTTAATCTTCTTTCTCAGGATTGCTGTGGCTATTCGGGGTCTTTTATTGTTCCAAATGAACTTTTGGAGAGTTCTTTCTAGGTAGGTGAAATATGTTGTTGATATTTTAATGGGGAGCGCATTGAATCTGTAGATTGCTTTAGGAAGTATGGACATTTTGATGATGTTTATCCTACCAATCCATGAACATGGTATGTTTTTTCATCTCTTTAAATCTTCCTCTATCTCTTTTTTCAGTGTTGTGTAGTTTTCCGCATATAGGTCCTTTACTTCCTTAGTTAAATTTACTCCTAGGTATCTTAATTTATTTGGTGCGATGGTAAATGGAATTGCTTTTTTAGTTTCTGTTTCTGCAGTTTCTCTGTTAGTGTATAGAAAAGCCATGGATTTCTTGGCATTAATTTTGTATCCTGCTACATTGCCAAATTCATTTATTAAGTCAATTAGTTTTTTAATGGAGTCTTTTGGTTTTTTTATGTACAATATCATGTCATCTGCAAATAAGGATAACTTTACTTCTTCTTTTCCAATTTGGATGCCTTTTATTTACTCCTCTTGTCTAATTGCAATGGCTAGTACTTCCAGTACTATGACAAACAGGAGTGGCGAGAGTGGGCATCCCTGTCTTGTTCCTGTTCTTAGAGGGAATGGCTTTAGTTTTTGCCCATTGAGTATAATGTTGGCTGTGGGTTCATCATATATAGCTTTTATTATGTTGAGGTATGATCCTTGTACTCCCACCTTGTTAAGAGTTTTTATCAGAAAAGGGTGTTGGATTTTATCGAATGCTTTTTCTGCATCAATTGATATGACTATATGATTTTTGTCTTTCAATTTGTTTATGTGATGTATCACGTTTATTGATTTGCAGATATTGTACCATCCTTGCATTCCTGGAATAAATCCTACTTGGTCGTGGTGTATGATCTTTGTGATGTTCTTCTGGACTCGATTTGCTAGAATTTTGTTGAGGATTTTGGCATCTATGTTCATGAGGGATATTGGCCTGTAATTCTCTTTCATTGAGTTATCTTTATCTGGTTTTGGTATTAGGGTGATGCTGGCTTCATAGAAGGAATTTGGAAGTGTTCCTTCCTCTTTTATTTTTTGGAATAGTCTGAGGAGGATAGTTCTTAGTTCTTCCTTGAATGTTTGGTAAAACTCTCCTGTGAAGCCATCTGGCCCTGGGCTTTTGTTTGCTGGAAGCTTTTTGATGACTGTTTCAATTTCTTCCCAAGTCACTGCTCTATTGAGATTTTTAGATTCTTCCTGATTGAGTTTTGGAAGATTATATTTTTCTAGGAATATGTCCATTTCCTCCAGGTTGTTCAGTTTGTTGGAGTAGAGTTGTTCATAGTATTTTGTAACAATCCGTTGTATTTTGGTGGGGTCTGTTGTTATTTCACTTCTTTCATTTCTGATTTTGTTTATTTGGGTCCTCTCTCTTTGTTTCTTGGTTAGTCTGGCTAGAGGTCCATCTATCTTGTTTATCCTTTCAAAGAACCAGCTCTTGGTTTTGTTGATCTTATGTATTGTTTCTTTGGTCTCTATGTCATTTATCTGTGCTCTGATTTTTGTTATTTCCTTCCTTCTACTTACACTGGGCTTTTATTGTTGCTCTTTTTCTAACTCTTTGAGTTGTAGAGTTAGATCATTTGTTACACTTTTTTCTAGTTTTTTGCAATAGGCTTGTAAGGATATGAACTTCCCTCTCAAAACTGCTTTTGCTGTGTCCCATAGATTTTGGATTGTTGTGTTTTCATTGTCATTTGTTTCCAGGATGTTTTTAATTTCTTCCTCGATTTCTCTGGTAACACAGTCCCTGTTTAATAGCATGCTGTTTAGTCTCCATGTGTTTGATTTCTTTGGATTATTTTCATTGTAGTTAATTTCCAGTTTTATGCCACTATGATCTGAGAAGATGCTTGATATGATTTCTATCTTCTTGATTTTGAAGAATCTTTGCCTATGTCCCAAAATGTGGTCTATCTTTGAGAATGTCCCATGTGCATTTGAGAAGAATGTATATTCTGTGGCTTTGGGTGGAATGTTCTGAAGATGTCAATTAATTCCATCTTGTCTAGTGAGTCATTTAGGATTGATATTTCTTTGCTGATTTTTTGTTTAGATGATTTATCAAAGGGTGACAGTGGGGTATTAAAATCTCCTACTATGATTGTATTGCTGTTAATCTCTCCCTTAATGTCCTCCAGCAGTTTTTTTTTTTTTAATGTATTTGGGTGCTCCCGTATTGGGTGCATATATATTTACCAGGGTTATTTCTTCTTGTTTGATTGCTCCCTTTAGTATTATGAAGTGGCCTTCATTGTCTCTTGTTATGTCCTTCACTCTGAGATCTAATTTGTCAGATATGAGTATTGCTACCCCAGCTTTCTTTTCATTTCTATTTGCCTGGAAAACCTTTTTCCATCCCTTCACCCTCAGTCTGTGTGCATCTCTTTTTCTGAGGTGGGTTTCTTGTAGACAACAGATGTATGGGTCTTGTTTTCTTATCCAATCTATTACACTATGTCTTTTGATTGGAGCAGTTAAACCATTTACATTTAATGTTATTAATGATAGGTACTCATTTGATGCCATTTTTATTCTATACTCCTGTGTTACTTCTTCAACTCCTATTTCTTTATTTTTACAGTAGACCCTTCAGCATTTCTTGCATTGCTGGTTTGGTGGAGATAAATTCCTTTAGTCTTTTTTTGTCTGTGAAGCTCCTGATTTCCCCTTCAATTTTGATTAATAGTCTTGCTGGGTACAGTATTCTTGGATTCAGACCCTTTCTTTGCATGACTTTGTATATTTCATCCCATTCCCTTCTGGCCTGATAAGTTTCTGTTGAGAAATCAGTTGTTAGTCTGATGGGGGTTCCTTTGTATGTAACTTTCTGTCTCTCTCTGGCTGCTTTTAAGATTCTAACTTTGTCATTGGTGTTTGCCAATTTAATTATAATATATCTTGGCGTTGGTCTTCTAGGATCCATTTTGCTTGGGACTCTGTGAGCATCTTGGATTTGTGTGGGTTTTTTCTTCTCTATCTCAGGAAAATTTTCTGTCATTATTTCTTGAAATACGTTTTCCATATCTACCTCGGTTTTCTTTCCTTCCTGAACCCCTATTATTCAAATATTGTTTTGTTTTGCATTGTCCCAAAGCTCCCGTAGGCTCTCCTCCTGCTTTTTAATATTTTTTTTCTAGAAGTTGCTCTTATTGGGTATTTTTTTCCATCTTGTCTTCTAGCTCACTGATGCGATCCTCTGCTTCTTATAGTCTGCTCTTGATGCTTTCTATTGAGTTCTTCATAATAGCGATGTCATTTTTCATTTCTTCTTGAGTCATCTTCATTTCCTCTTGGTTTTTTTTCATTTCCTCTTGGGTCTTACTCATATTGTCAAATTTGTCTTCCATTCTTTTTAGCCATCTTAAGATCGTTACTCTGAATTCTTGCTCTGGTAGGTTGCTTACCTCTATATCGTTTACTTCCTTTGCTGGTGAAGCCTGCTTTTCTTTCATATGTGGGCTGTTTTTTGGTCTCCCCATGATCTAGGATGTCTGGTTGTGTAGTTCTCTCTCTCCTGCTTTGATTTAAAGGCACAAAATACAACACAACCAGGTACAACACACAAGGCACTGAATAGAAATGTGTTTGCGATATTAATAACCACCAATAAGGGTGACTAGAACCCAGCTAACAAAAACATACAATCAAACAAAAAGCATAGGCAAATAAATCTTATAAAAGAAAAGCATACAACTTCAGTAAAGTTAACATTCAACATACAACTTCAAAGAGTTAGAGAGAAAGACTGTTTTGTTTTGTTTTTTGTTTTGTTTTGTTTTTAGGACAACTGTGAGGGAGGTGTGAATGGGTTTGGAGCAGGTAATTGGAAATTAGATATATACAAGTAGGGTGAAATTTTAGGAGGGGGTAGACAGAAGGAATGGGGAAATCTAGAGCAGGAAAGGGTTAAGATAAACAGGGTATCAAAGGAAAAGATTGGAAAGAGAGTGAAGGCATAAAGGTAGGGTTGAGATAGAATAAAGCGTTGGAGAAAGAAGGATAGATAAAGACTGTAGAACAGTAATCGTGAAATTAAAAAAAATTATATATATATATATAATCAAATGAAATAAAAATAATAAAAATAAACAAAAGAAAATAAGATGAAAAAGGTAAATTAGTAGTAGTAATAATGTTGATTACATATACAATGTAATAATTATCAAGATAAAATCAAGTGAGGAAAAAGAAAAAAAAATAGTTTCTTAGTAAACATTGCAAATAATGAAAACAAAAATTTAAAAATTTAAAAAAATAATAATAAAATTTAAAAATTTAATTAAAATTTGCAGTAATGAAGGTCATTCGCTTCCTCTATTGTTATGATCCAGTCCTGATTTTTAGGCAGGTTTGCTTTGTTTTTATTACACTAGAGTCAATTTGTGAATTAGCTTCTGGGGGCAGTGTTTCTAGGTTGACTTCCAGACTCTAGAGTAGGGGTGTTGAACTCAATCAGAGAAGGGGCCAAAATCTAAAATCCAGCCTAAATCGCGGGCCAAATGGTTTACTGAACAGTCATAAACTGTCATTGTGATGGAAACGCAGCGGAGTGCAGTGATGACAGCGTGGTGCGGGCCACATTGCAAGGCCTGTCTGGACGGATTTGGCCCAGGGGCCTTGTGTTTGACACGTGCTCTAGAGCCTCTCCAGCTTTTTTTTTTTTTCCGTCCTCTCTGAAGCTGGAACTACGGAGGGGGAGAGGGGGCAGGTCCGAGCAACTGGAATCTCCCGAAACTCTCCAATATCCCTCCGAGCCGGATCCAAATGTGTTGCTCTTTAGATATCTTCCCTGTTAGGAGCCCTGTCCTCTTTCAAGGGTGACGACAGCCCAACAGCGGGGGCTCCTACTTGTAATCACCGCCCTTGTCCTCCAGCTTCCGTGAGCGCGCTCTGTGCGAGCAGGCTTTTTGTTTTCGCGGAGAGCGCTCTCCACCCTCTCCCCGCGAAATCTGACCTTTTCGCTGAGTAGTGGAGCAATCCTGTGAGGGCAGGTGTTCGCGCCGCCTGGGATCCGCATTCTGGGGGTCACAGATGCTTGGTGGTCGCTGCGGCTGTGGATATTCAGGCCTCTGACACCATCCTATCTTCCTCTCAAAATGGCGAGGTTTCCCCGTCCAAGCCTGTAGGTAGCTCCAGGCAGGGACACAGCCCTCGTGGGTGCTTCCCTGTGAGGGGCACCTCTGTCAGCAGCCCCCCAGCAGTTTCTTCTGGTGTTCACTGTCTCCCAGCTTGCCGATAAACACTCACAGCACAAGACCCTCAGTTGCTCTCTCTTTCTGCTTCGGGAGAGGGCTCAGAATCCGCCCATCTATTCTTCCGCCATCTTACCTCCAAAAATTTGTTTCTTAAGTAAAAGATGCAAAAAATGAAAATAAAATAAAAAATAAAAAAATTAGCAAGAAAAGTGTGCAGTTGTGAAGGCCATTCACTTCCTCCGTTATTCCGTTTTGCACGCCTGTTTCTCAGTCCAGACAGTATTGCATTTCCCTGCATTCCACTGCATCTCATTGTTGTAAGTTAGTCCTTAATTTTAAGATGGTGATTTTTTAGTTTCTTGGTTTTTGATTAAATAAAACTAGTAATAGACACAGTCAGTTTGTACTCCAGCCCCTAGGAGGCAGTGTTTCTGGATTGGTGTCCCCATCTTTTTGGCTGCTCTGGCCTTTTTTTTCTATTGCAGTCAATACCGATTTTGCCTAGGGGCTGAATCCCAGATGGTCTCTCCCCGCTCTGCTTCCCAGCTTCCAGAAAAGCACTTACCCCTGCCGTCTCTCAGGGCCAGCCAATCTGGGTGGTCTCTTCTTTGTAATTAGAAGCAAAGGATTGCAGGGGAACCAGGCTAGGTGCGAGATGGGTCGGTCTGTACACACTTACAGACTGCATACCTTTCTAACTCCTATGTTCTTCCTCTGTGTCAGATCACCTTGAGGACCCCCATCCACTCTCTCGGATCATGCCAGACCTAACAGCTGGGGGCTTTTGTGGACACAGATTTCCGTGGTCCCAGCGCACGCACTTTTGTCTCTGCCTCTGAGGCGGCTGCAGTTTCTGCTGCCACAGCTTCTGCAGCTGCCTCTGCCATTGCAGGGACCCAGACACCCCACGTTAGCCCCAGCAAAATCCAACCTTTCTGTGGAATCCACGTGTCTGCACCGATTGGGGCCCCACAGCCACTCATTGGTCTCCACAGTTGTTATTTTTTTTGGTCTTAGACAAGATCCCCAGCTGCAGCTCCGATGTGGCTGTGAGAGGCCACATGTACAAGTGTCTACCTATGCTGCCATCTTCCCAGAATCCCCCTTCCTCAGTCTTGTGTGAAATTAATTTAAAAAGATGTGCTCCTTTCTGGACAGATGAATTACATAAAGAAGCACATTACCTTTAGGCTGATGCATCCCCAGGCCAAGACTTATTGGCCAAAACGCAGAGGCTGGATTTCACTTTCCTCATCCTTTTGTCCAGGTGCCTTTGTTCAAGGTACAGCAGCCAGTCACACAGGGATTCATGGTTTTTGGGAAGGAAACTGGAGCACTCCAGGAAACTGAGGGCAGCCAGGCTAGAGAAGAAACTAATACTTGGACCCAGAAAGCTGTCAGGCCTCAGGCAGTGTTCTCCTTGATAACATTGGTTTCTGCCTCTCTCTTTTACTTTTGACAGACCTATTATTTCTACTTCTCTATGGCTGAAGGGTGACCTTATATTACACCATCATATATATATATTAGTGATTTTACACAGAGAGGAATTGAGAGGGATAGTTAGAAACATCAATGAGAGAGAAACATTGATCAGCTGCCTCCTGTACGCCCCCCACTGGGGATGTGCCCACAATCAAGGTACATGCCCTAGACCAGAATCAAACCTGGAACCCTTCAGTTGGAAGGCTCTATCCACTGAGCCAAACAGGTTTTGGCAACAACCCTCTTTTTTTTCACAATGGCACCAGCGTTTGAGAATGAAAGTAAAACTCCTCGTGCAAAAACCACACCTCATCACGTTGTTGCCTTAGTTTACACCCACAACAGGCCTGGGTTCCTGAATCTTCCCAGCTCAGTCTCACCATCGCCTCTTTACAAGGTGGCACTGCTGCCTTTTACCCTCTGTTGTGCCCAGATTTCGTGATCCCCAAGGACCACCAGGGAGCCAAATCCGATGAAATTGCAGAAAGCCTGAATTCCAAGCTAGCATGGGATCTGTCCCACTCACGCCAACAGCATGGCGGTCGAGAAACCGAACTTCGACAAGTCAAGGGGTTTTATACGGGTGGTGATGTCACTGCTTTGGCTGACCCTGATTGGTTGGGTGAGGGCTAGGGTCCAGTTACACAAAATGAAGGATAGCTCCGCCCTGCTCCACCTTGCCCCACAGTACAAAATGGAGTCAGGAGTTAGCCTCGCCCTGCCCTGCCCTCTCATTCCACCCTTGTCTTATGTGCATGAGTCAAATACAGTTACCAAGACCCTTAGTACCACAGTTTCCATCAGTATAGTATTGTCCTCACTGAAATCCAGTTCCCCTCCTGCAGGCATCAAGTCTCCTCCTGGCCTGCTTGGAGCCCAGGCTGGGGATCTCACAGATGAGGCCACTAGTTGCTAGGATCCAGGCCATGCAGGATCTGGGAGTCATGTAGTCAGGTCTGCGTGCCGTTTACTTCAATAGCCATGGGCATGCTCAGGATAACAGTGTAGTGTCCCTTTGAGTCCGTGGGCAGTGAATTTCTTTACCCACATTGAGTTCCCTGGCTACAGGGTCTGCGGTGGGCACTGGCAGTGCATCTGGAACAAGCAAACTGCAGAGCCTATAAGAACTTGAGCAAGGGAATGGTTACCATACATGATCCCCAAAAAGGGGAACTTGTCCCAGTAGAGTGTACACCTGGCCCATAAGAGGGCGAAGGACAGGGGTTTGGTCCAATTTTCACTGATTCTTGTACACATTTAATTAAATTCCTTTTCAGAGTCCTGCTCATGCTTGTCCTAAGGCTTGAGCTATCTAGGTATAATCTCCTAGAGTAAACTCTTGACTACTATAGAGGCAGTTTCTGTCTAATCTGAAGTGTCTACAAATCTAGACCTTAATGCTGGTGCCTTAATCTCTGTAAAATACATCTACCAATTGTCTCCTGGGGAAGTTTCCTGGGCCCCAATTCCCAAGGGGACCCCTTACTTCGCTTAGCATTTACCTGTGCTTAGACAGTACTTCTAGCATCTCTGCCTCACAGAAGCTCGGAAGTCTTGGTAACACTTAAGTAAGTGGGTAACCTGGTGTCACTGGGCAACTAACGTCTGACCTAGAGCCTCTGGGACCAATAGTCTGTCATCTGGAGAGTCCACCAATCATCTGGTCCCTTGGTGGCTTGCTTCTGTTCAGCCAATTCCTTCCGGCTGCAGTTGGTAACCCTCTTTCTCTGTGGATGGCACAGTGTCTCCATCAAAGGGCCTGGATTAAGGCCAAAAGTTCAGGAATTGTGCCCAAATGGTGTGGTCTAGAGTTCACCATCACTCTTTCAAAGTTTTATTATGTTCCCCTGTTTCAGACACACTGCAGGGATCAACTAGAATCACTAAAACCCAATTTCAAATTCTTAAGAGAGAGAAACTGATGAGCTAATCCTCAGTCAGGTGTGTTTAGCCCAAATTCATCAAAATAGGCACAAAGATACACCCAGAGAATAAGTGGGACAATATTTCACAGATAACGGGTGATTTTGAGCAAGGCAGATTTCCATATTAGGGTATACTATACTTATATCATTATGTTTTTATTTTTAATTCATTTTTATTTTTTTCTTTATTGATTAAGGTATTACATATGTGTCCTTATCACCACATTGAGCCCCCCCCCATTCATGTCCTCACCCCCTTTTGTCTGTGTCCATTGGTTAAGCTTATATGCATGCATACAAGTCCTTTGGTTGATCTTTCCCTGTCACCCCCACCCTCCCTTACCTTTCCTCTGAGGTTTGACAGTCTGACAAATGCTTCTCTATCTCTGGATCTGTTTTTGTTCATCAGCTTATGTTGTTCATTATATTCCACAAATGAGTGAGATCATGTGATATTTATATTCCTCTGACTGGCTTATTTGGGTTAGCATAATGCTTTCTAGTTCTATCCACGCTATTGCAAATAGAAAGAATTCCTTCTTTTTTACTGCAGTGTAGTATTCCATTGTGTACATGTACCACATGTTTTTAATCCACTCATCTGCTGATTGACACTTAGGATGTTCCCAAATCTTGTCTATGGCAAAGTATGCTACAATGAAAATAGGGATGCATATTTCCTTTCTAATTGGTGTTTCTAGTTTCTTGGGATATATTCCAAAAAGTGGAATTACTGGGTCAAATGGGAGTTTCATTTTTAGTTTTTTGAGAAAATTCCATACTTTTCTCCACAGTGCCTGCACCAGTCTGCATTCCCACCAGCAGTGCACAAGAGTTCCTTTTTCTCCCCATCCTTGCCAGTAGCCAGTATTTGTCTTTTGCTGATTTGTTGATAACCATTTTGACAGGTGTGAGATGGCCCTGCATGTAGTTTTCATTTGCATTGTTGTGATGTACCCCACAAATTGCACAAAGAATGCCCTAATCAAGAAGTCAAATTAAGGAGTTTTTATTCAAAAGCCAGTGGCTACAAGGGGGCATTAGCTCTCCAAATCTTGAAGTCCTTAGTGACTACAGTAACGAGCTTATAAAGGCAAAAACCACATTCTGCTAGACATTAGAATGTGGAGCTATCTTGCTAAAACAGATTGTATAGAAACAAAATTGAGCAAAGTTAATAATCTCTAAAGGTCATCTATAGTCTCAATTCCTTGAGCCACTGAGTCAACGGGAAGCAATCTTTTGTGGTTCTGGTCCTCAGTCACAGGAGAATAACCTTTGTGATATGGGCTGTACACATACTGGGCTGATTTATGTGAGTTTCCAGGTCTCAATCTGGAAGCTGAGATAACCACCCTATTGTTTAAGCAAGAAGGTGTGTACAGGAGCCAGAATAGCAGGATTAAATTCAACCAGCAGTTTTTACCCGACATGAATGTTACCATGCTTCATTGCTTCAGCATCTCTCAGATGATTAGTGACTCTGAGCATGTTTTCATATGCCCCTTAGGCTTCCTTATGTCTTCTTTTGAAAAGTATCTATTTAGGTCCATTGCTCATTTTTTGATTGGGTTGTTTATATTCATTTTGTTAAATTGTATGAGTTCCCTGTAAATGTCAGAGATTAAACCCTTATTGGTGATAACATTGGCAAATATGTTCTCCCATGTAGGGGTTTTCTTGTTGTTTTGGTGATGGTTTCTTTTGCTGTGCAAAAGCTTCTTATTTTGATTTAGTCCCATTTGTTTATTTGCTCTTTAGTTTCCATTGCCCTAGGAGCAATATCAGTGAAGAAATTGCTTACGCATATGTCTGAGATTTTGCTGCCTTTGGATTCCTCTAGTATTTTTATGGTGTCCCATCTTAAGTCCAATTTCCCTCCCTCCCCCTCCCCCGAATGAGCCTGGTACCAGAATTCTCACCTGGAGCTGGATTTCAGTACTGTGTGGAGGTTTTGCTTTCCTCTCGAAGGAGAAAACTAGCCACTGAGAGGGCTTCTGTGCTCAGTTTAGGTGGGACAGAGTCTCAGAGTGGAACATACAGCCTTGGTTTCCCGTCAGCCCCACCCTAAGAAGGCCCTGTTCTCAGTGTCCTGAGGCAATGGCTGCAAGCACCTCTGAGAGAAGGCTACTCTCAAGTTTCTCCCACTGCCAGATAGTCCAGTTTCTCCCTGAATGACTCTGGTTCCAAAAGTCTCACCTGGAGCTGGATTACAGTGCAGTTAGGAGGTTTTTTTTTCCTCCCGCATGAGAAAGCTAGCCACAAACTTTCTGCCTGCCTTCTCTGCACTGCAAGTAAGCCAGCTGCATATTCAGCCACCCACCCTTTCTGCATGCAGGTTTCAGCACCTCCACAGTTTCTGAGTCTCAGTGTCCTTTTCTCTTTCTTTCTATTATAGTTGTAGAATTCCCACTCAGTCAGCTTTCCAGTGGTTCTGGACGATGTCTGCTCTGCTTCCAGTTGCAGTTTTAAAATTGTTGTGCCAGGTTGCAGTGTAGGTGTTTACCTTATACCGCCATCTTGGTTTCTCTATGCCATTGGTATTTTAATAGGGACTGCATTGAACCTATAGATTGCTTTGGGTAGTATGAATATTTTAATGATGTTGATACTACCAATCCATGAACATGGTATGTTCTTTCTTCTATTTATGTCTTCCTCTATCGCCTTTTTCAGTGTCTGTAGTTTTCTGAGTACAGGTCTTTTACCTCTTTAGTTAATTTTATTCTAGTTATATTAATTGTTTTGGTGCAATGGTAAATGGGATTGATATTTTAGTGTTTCTTTCTGTAAGTTCACAACTGATGTATAGAAATGCCATAGATTTCTTGGCGTTAATTTTGTATCCTACAACATTGCCGAATTAATTTATTAAGAATAGTAGTTTTTTGATGTGGTATTTAGGGTTGTTTTTTTTTATGTATAGTATCATGTCATCTGTGAATAAGGACAATTTTACTTCTTCTTTTCCAATTTTGATGCCTTTTATTTTTTCTTCTTATCTGATCACAATGGCTAGTAATTCTAGTTCTATGTAGAACCAGAGTGGTGAGAGTGGGCATCCCTGTCTTGTTCCTGTCCTTGGGGAAAATGGTTCTAGTTTTTGCCCACTGGTTGTGATGTTGGCTGTGGGTTTGTCATATATTGCTTTTATTATGTTGAGGTATGATCCTTCTATTCCCTCATTGCTGAGAGTTTTTAATCAAGAAATGGTGTTGAATTTTGTCAAATGTTTTTTTCTGTATGAATTGATATGACTATGTGGATTTTATCTCTCAGTTTGTTTATGTGATGTAAAATGTTTATTGGTTTGTGGATATTATATCATCCTTGCATGCCCGGGATAAATCCTACTTGGTCATGTTATATGATCTTTCTGATGTAATTCTGGATATGATTTGCTAGAATTTTGTTGAGGATTTTGGCATCTATGTTCATGAGGGTTATTGGCCTATAAAATTCTCTTTCATTGTGTTGTCTTTATCGGGTTTTTGGTATTAGGGTAATGCTGGCTTCATAGAATGAGCTTGGAAGTGTTCCTTCCTCTTAAAGTGTTTGGAATAGTGTGAGGAAAATAGGTTTTAGTTTTTCCTTGAATGTATGATAAAACTCCTCTGTGAAGCCATCTGGCCCCCGGCTTTTGTATATAGGAAGCTTTTTGATGACTGCTTCAATTTATTCCATAGTCATTGGCCTATTGAGATTTTTACATTATTCTTGATTGAGTTTTAGAGGGTTGTATTTTCCTAGGAATATGTCCATTTCCTCCAGGTTGTCTAGTTTGTTTGAATACAGTTGATAATAGTATGTTTTAACAATCCTTTGTATTACTGTGGGTCTGTTTTTATTTCATCTCTTTCATTTCTGATTTTGTTTATTTGGATTCTTCTCTTTGCTTCTTGGTGAACCCAGCTAGAGGTTCATCAACCCTGTTTATTCTTTGAAAGAACCAGCTCTTGGTTTCATTGGTCTTTTGGATTTTTTGTTGTTGTTGTTTCTAAGTCATCTATCTATCTATCTATCTATATATATATAATGAATCTTTATTGTTCAGATTATTACAGGTGTTCCCCTCTCCCCCCAGAGCTCCCCTCCTCCTGATTCCCTACCCCTTCTCATGCCCTTACCCCCACCAATGTCTTCATCCATAGGTGTAAGATTTTTGTCCAATCTCTTCCCTCACCCCTCAGATCCCCTTTCTCCCTGAGAATTGTCAGTCCACTACCTTTCTATGTCGCTGATTCTATTATATTCACCAGTCCATTCTGTTCTTCAGATTTTTTTATTCACTTGATTTTTAATTTCACACATTGGTAGGTATGCATTTGATGTCTTTTTAATGTTCATAATTTTTACCTTTACCTTTTTCTTCTTCTTCCTCTTCTTAAAGAATACCCTTCAGCATTTCATATAATACTGGTTTGGTGGTGATGAACTTCTTTAGCTTTTTCTCAACTGTGAAGCTCTTCATCTGATCTTCAATTCTGAATGATAGCTTTGCTGGGTAATCTTGGTTGTAGGTTCTTACTGTTCATCACTTTGAATATTTCTTGCCACTCTTGTGGGGCCTGCATAGTTTCTGTTGAGAAATCAGCTGACAGTTGTATGGATATTCCCTTGTATGTAACTAACTGTTTTTTTCTTGCTGCTTTCAAGATTCTCTCTTAGTCTTTTGCCCTTGGCATTTTGATTATGATGTGTCTTGGTGTGGTCCTCTTTGGATTCCTCCTGTTTGAGGTTCTGTGCACTTCCTGAGCTTGTAAGTCTATTTCTTTCACCAGGTAGGGAAAGTTTTCTGTCATTATTTCTTCTAATAGGCCTTCAATATCCTGCTCTCTCTCTTCTTCTAGCACCCCAAAAATCTGCAGTCAAATGCTCTACCACTGAGCTATACCCCCGCAAGCACCCCAAAAATCTGGATGTTGGTATGCTTAAAGCCATCCAATGGGCTCCTTACCTTGTCCTCACACCTTTGGATTCTTCTTTCTTTCTGTCTCTCTGGTTGGGTGTTTTTTGCTTTCTCATATTCCAGATCTTTGGTTTGACTCTCAGGATACATTGATCTACAGTTGAGTTTCTGTATATTCTTTATTTCAGACAGTGCATGCTTAATTTCTGACTGGTCCTTTTCCTTTTCCTTTTTTTTTTTTTTTTTTTTTTGCATTCTTATTAAGGTTCTTGAAGGTCTATTCAAGATTCTCAGTGGTTTTTAGAAGATTTTTGAGTAACCCTATAAATGTGGTTCTGAACCCTGTGTCATCCAGTAGTTTACTTTCCTCCATCTCTCCTGTTCACAACATGCTTCTGTGTCTCCGCATTTTGGTTTTCCCCCTGTGTTGATGGATTGGCTTTGTTTGGTAGGTGACCTATAGGGGCCAGTAGCTCAGCTTCCCCATTCACTCAATGTGGTCGCTCTTGGTACACCCCTTTGTGGGCTGAGTGCAAAGTCTTTATATATATATATATATATATATATATATATATATATATATATATATATATATATATATATATATATATAATTTATTTTTTACAGAGAGAGAGAGGAATAGAGAGTTAGAAACATCAATGAGAGAGAATTTTGAATCATCTGCCTCTTGCGCACACCCTACAGGGGATGTGCCCACAACCAAGGTACGTGCCCTTGACCAGAATCGAACCCGGGACTTTTCAGTCCACAGGCCGATGCTCTATCCACTGAGCCAAACCGGTTTGGGCTGAGTGCAAAGTCTTGGTGTAGTTAAGCCTTGATTGCTGTTGGTTCACCGGGAGGAATTGACCTCCAGGACAATTGGCTGTGAGGACCTGCTGTGTCTGTAATGGAAGAACTACTGTGCTGGAGACACGCTTATGGTGCAGGCCTTGTATCAGTGGGGCTTTGTTGCTAACTGAGTCTGCCTCCCAAATGTGTCACTTTTGGATGTGAGGAGTTGAAATCTGGTGTCTCACACTGACCACTAGATACACTGGCTTCTGGATCTCCAATGGGGTGCAGTTCAGCTAATGTCTGAGGCCACCCTGCAAGAGCTACAGCGAGAACCACAGTCCTTTTCTTCTTGTTTGGAGGTTGGAGGCTTTGGAGCCATCTGCACCAGGTTGCAAGTTTTCTAGGTTAAACTGTAATAGAGAAGGCCATTCATATGCAAAAGCCGCTGCTTGGAGCTTGGGTGTGTTTGTAGATTGTGCCAGGCCAAGTCTCAGGGTGTCACTATGCTAGGGCATGGCAAATAGTGATAGCTGGCATCTCTGCCTCTCTGACAGGGTCCCCAGGTCTCGCACCCCAGCACAGCAACCAATTATTCTTGCACGCAGCTCTGCAAGCAAGCCACCCTCACTTTCTGACCCGATGGCACACAGTTAAGCTTCTCTCCAGAAACTGGATTTCAGAGACATTGGGAGCTTGTTTCTCTTTGGATTGAAGAAAGCAACACCGTTGCTAGCTGGGATCCGCCGCCAACCCGTATTGCACACATGTCCCATATCTCAGTTTTTCAGCACTTGTACCCTGATTGTTCTTTTCTCTTCCTGTCTAGTTGTAGAACTTCCACTCATCCAGCTTTCCTGTGGTTCTAGGTGATAGACATTTTGTCTTTTAGTTGTAGTTTTGAAATTGTTGTACAAGGCAGCAGTTTAGATGTTTACCTACATCGCCATCTTGGATCTCTCCTCTATGTCATTTATTTCTGCTCTGATCTTTATTACCTCCTTCCCTCTGCTCACTCTGGGTTTTTCTTGTTGTTCTCTTTCTAACTCTTCAAGCTGTTGACTTCAATGATTTACTACCATTTCTTCTCCTCTCCTTCTTCTCCTTCTCCTTCTCCTTCTCCTTCTCCTTCTCCTTCTCCTTCTCCTTCTCGTCCTCCTTCTCCTTCACCTTCTCCTTCTTCTTCTTCTTAGGTGGGCCTATAGTCTAATGAACTTCTCTCTCGGGACTTCTTTCATTGTGTCCCCTAGTTTTTGGATTGTTGTGTGTTCATTGTAATTTGTTTCCAGGATGTTTTTAATTTCTTCTTTGATCTCTTTAGTAGCTCACCCATTGATTATTAGTATGCTCTCCAGCTTCTCAGTGTTTGAATTTTTGTGATTGTTTCTATTGTATTTGATTTATTGTTTTATGTCATTGTAATCTGAGAAGATGCTTGGTATGCTTTCTATCTTCTTGAGTTTGAAGAGACTTTGCCTGTGTCCCAACATATGGTCTATCTTTGAAAATGACCCATGTACACTTGAGAAGAATATATATTCTGTGGCTTTCTGGTGAAATGTTCTGAAGATGTCAATTAAGTCCATCTGATCTGGTGAGTCATTTAGGATTTCTGTTTCTTTATTGATTTTTTGTCTAGATTATTTATCCAGTGATGTCAGTGGTGCATTAAAGTACTCTACTATGATTGCATTGTTGTCAATATCTCCCAGAAGTTTTTTGTTTTTTTTTTTTTAATGTATTTGGGTGCTCTTGCATTGGGTGCATATATGTTTACCATTGTTATATCCTCTTGTATCATTCCCTGTAGTATTATGAAATGGCCTCCACTATCTTTTGTTATGGCCTTCACTGTGAGGTCTATTTTGTCAGCTATAAGTATTTCTATCCCAGCTTTTTTTTTTTTTTTCATTTCCATTTGCCTGAAAGATATTTTTCCATCCACTTTCAATCTGTGTGAGTCCCTTGTTCTGAGGTTGGTCTCTTGGAGACATTATATATATATTATCCATTCATTTACTTGATGTCTTTTCATTGGAGTATTTAGTCCATTTACCTTTAAAGTTATTATTGATATGTACTTGTTTGTAGCCATTTTTATGTTTTATTCCAGTGTTCCTTCTTCCCTTTTTATTTCTTCTTTTTACACCAGCCCCTTTGGCATTTCTTGCATTGCTGGCTTGGTAGTGATAAACTCCCCTCGTGCACTGCTGGTGGGAATGCAGACTGGTGCAACCACTGTGGAGAACAGTGTGGAGTTTCCTCAAAAAACTGAAAATGGAACTCCCATTTGACACAGTAATCCCACTTCTAGGAATATATCCCAAGAAACTGGAAACACCAATCAGAAAGGATATATGCACCCCTATGTTCATAGCAGCACAATCTACAATAGCCAGAATTTGGAAACAGCCTAGGTGCCCGTCAGCAGATGATTGGATCCCTTAGCCTTTTGTTTTTTTTTTGTGAAGCTCCTGATTTCCCCTTCAATTATGAATGATAGCCTCACTAGATAGAGTATTCTTGAATCCATTCCCCTGTTTTTCATCACTTTGTATACTTCATTCCTTTTACTTCTAGCTTGATGTGTTTCTGATGAGAAATCATTTGATAATCTAATGCACATGTGTCAAACACACGGCCCGCGGGACAAATCCGTCCCGCCAGGCCTTGCAATGTGGCCCGCACCGCGCTGTCATCACTGCACTCCGCTGCGTTTCCATCACAATGACAGTTTATGACTGTTCAGTAAACCATTCGGCCCTCGATTTAGGCTGGATTTTAGATTTTGGCCCCTTCTCTGATTGAGTTCAACACCCCTAATAATGGGAGATCCCTTGTACATAAATTTCTGTCTCTAAGATTCCCTCTATGTCTTGAACAGTTGCCATCATAATTATGACATGTCTTGGTGTGAGTCTTTTTTGTTTCATCTCTTTTGGGACTCTGTGTTTGTGTGACCTTTTTGTTCCCCACACCAGGGAATATTTTGATATTATTTCTTCAAATATGTTTTTTTAACTCTTGTTCCTCTTCCTGTCATTCTGGCACCGCTATGATTCACATGTTGCTTCATTTCATGTTGTTCCAATGCTCACTTAGGCTTGCCTCCTGTCTTTTAATTTTTCTCCCCAGTTGTATTTCAGTTTGGGTGTGTTTTGCTTTCCTGTCTTTTAATTTGCTAATTCAGTCCTCCACGTCTAGTCTACTGTTGAAACTTCCTATAGTGTTTTTTTATCGCAGCTATATCATTTATTTCTTCTTGATTCTTATATAAGTGGTTGATTTTTTCCATCTATTGGGTCGGCAACTACGTAATTGCGGATTTTTTAAAGAAAATCAAAGACAATTTTTTCATGGAACTAAATAACTTTATTCTGTAATGTATTGCCCATTTTGATCAATGACCTTTTGCCATCTTTCAGGCAGCATCATAATCCCACGTTCAAAAAACTTCTGGTTTTTATTAGCAAAAAACTGAATCAGGTACGATTTGACGATCATCATCATTATTGAAATTTTTACCATTCAAGGAGTTTTGTAAAGATCGAAACAAAAAGTAATCAGATGGTGCAAGGTCAGGACTATATGGTGGATGTGGCAAAACATCCCAACCAAGCTCCATTAATTTTTGCCGAGTGACCAAAGATGTGTGTGGCCTTGCATTGTCATGATGGAATACAACACCTTTTCGATTTGTCAATTCGGGCCGCTTTTCTTCAACTGCATTGTTTAATTTCGTTAGTTGTTCAATGTAGACATCAGAATTGATCGTTCGGTTGGGTGGTAAGAGTTCAAAGTAGACAATTCCTTTGTAATCCCACCAAACTGATAACAAAACCTTCTTTTGATGAATATCAGCTTTTGATGTTGTTTGAGTTGGTTCACCTGGCCTGCTCCACGATCTTTTCCGCTTGATATTGTTGTAAACAACCCATTTTTTATCGCCAGTTATCAGTCGTTTTAAAAATGGATCATTTTCATTACGTTTCCTTAGCAAATCGCAGCTGCTAATGCGTTGCGTTAACTGTGATTCTTTCAGTTCGTGAGGAACCCATGTATCGAGTTTTTTAACATAGCCAAGTTGTTTTAAGTGATTTTCAATGCATGTATGTGATACATGAAGCTTCTCTGCAATCTCACGTGTTGTACTGTGACAGTCCGAATTGATTATTGCTTTGATTAGGGCGTCATCAACTTCAACTGGACGACCAGAGCGTTTTTCATCTTTGAGTGAAAAATCACCAGAACGAAATTTGGCAAACCAATTTTGACACTGCCATTCTTTTAAGGCTTCGTCACCATAAACAGCACATAACTTTTTATGAGCTTGCGATGCGTTTTTCCCTTTGCGGAAATAAAAAAGCAAAATATGACGAAAATGTTCCTTTTGATTTTCCATTTTTCAACGAACGCCAAACGAAAACTACAAAACAGATCAAAAAACTTTTTTTTACTGATTAACAGCTGAATAGCCAACTATCAAATAACAAAATGTGTTTTACATTTGTACTACGTCTGCAAACCTAAAAATTCAACTGAAGCCATATATGTGTGAAACCCGCAAGTACTTAGGTGCCAACCCAATATATTGTTTTAAGAACTGTATGACCCTTGTTCTGAATTCTTTTTTCTGACATATTGCATGTCTCCTTCTTAGTTGCTTTTCTGGTGATTCATCCTTTTGTTTTTTGTTTGTTTGTTTGTTTGTTTGTTTTGTTGTTAATCCATTTTTGTTCTCACCGAAGTATCTAGGTGTTGAGTCATGCAGAGGCTGCTCCTTGGATGTCAGTGGCTCCTCGGGTGGTGGCTGCTCCTCAGGTGGCCATGGCAGCAGCTTTCCTCAGTTGGCAGTGGATCCTTAGTGGGTACTGTTAGCAGAAGTGTTGTCTCCTCTAGCTTGTTGGGTAAGGCTGCTTGCACAGCAGCTGCTCCTCAGATGGGATGGGCTGCGCATGGCTGCTGCTCCTTGGATGGGGATGGGCTGCTCACATGGATGCTGCTCCTTAAACTGGTATGGCTTGTGTGTGGCTGTGCTCCTTCAATGGGGGCAGAATGCTTGTGTCACTGCTCCATCTCAGATGGGGATGAGCTTCACGTGTGGCTTCTGTTACTCAGATAGGTGTGGGCTGCATTCAACTATTGCTCCTTGGATAATGGTGTACAGCATGGGGCCGCCACTCCTTGGTTGTGGGCTGGCTGCTCACATGGCTGCTGCTCCTTGCACAGTACATGTTGTATGAAGCTGCTGCTCCTCAGACGGGGCAAAATTCTAGCACAGCTGCTGCTCCTCAGACAGATGTGGGTTGTGTATGGTTGCTTCTCCTTGGGCCAAGGTGAGCTGCTCTTTTTACCAGGGTGGGCTGCTTGTACAGCTGCGGCTTCTTGATGGCAGTGGGCTGCATGCAGAACTGCTGCTCCTCAGATGTGAGGAGTGGATGGGCCACTCACACAGCTGCTGCTACTTGGACAGGGGCAGGCTTCATGAGGCTGCCGCACTCAGGGCTGCTCACAGGGCTGCTGCTTCCATGGTCGCAGTGTCCTGGGCTAAAGTGTTGGGCCGGTAAAGGGGGAGGGGTGTGCTTGTGAACTCACAGGAGCCTGAAACCAGGGTGGTTGGAGTTTCAGTGACCATGGGATTGCAGTCGAGGTAGCAAGTCCCTGGCAGGGGTGGCTAAAGTCTCGGGTGTTATAGGAGGGCACCCTGGGTGGAGATGAGGTTGGGCTCCCAGTCCCAGCAGCTCTCCCCTTCAAAAAGGCTAGGCCTCTGGGGAAGAGCCGGCTGCTCTGGGACTGTTTGCAACAGTTGCAGAGACTGCCTAGTTAGACAAACCTGGTTAGCCTGCCCCCAAAGGTCCTGTGGGATCTAACTGTGCCTCACTCACACTCACCCAACACGACCACACATTTCACTTTTGCACATGCCTGGGTTGCGGGCTTGATCCCCAGTAGGGGATGTGCAAGAGGCAGCCAATTAATGATTGTCTTCCATCACTGATGTTTATCTTTCTTGCTCTCTCCCTTCCTCTCTGAAATCAAAAAAGATATAAAAAACAAGAACAAAGGCCATCAAGGAGACAAAGAAGGCCACTACATAATAATAAAGTGATTGATCCAACACAAGGATATAACCTGGTAAACATATATGCACCCATCTGAAGTTTGATGGTCTGTTCCATGCTTCTATGTCTCTGGATTTTTTTTCCATCAGTTTATGTTCGTTATATTCTACAAATGAGTGAGATCATGTGATACTTATCTTTCTCTGACTGGCTTATCTAGCTTACGTAACATAATGCTCTCCAAGTCCATCCATGCTGTTGCAAATGGTAAGAGTTCATTATTTTTAACAGCAGTGGAGTATTCCATTGTGTAGATGTACCACTGTTTTTTAATCAACTCATCTGCTGATTGGACACTTAGGCTGTTTTCAAATCTTAGCTATTTTAAATTGTGCTGCTATGAACATGTATTCTCTCTAATTCTTGTTTCTGATTTCTTGGGATATATTCCTAGAAGTAGGATTGCTGGGTCAAATGGCAGTTCCATTTTTAATTTTTTGAGGAAACTCCAAACTGTTTTCTACAATGGCTGAACCAGTCTACATTCCCTCCAGCAGTGCACAAGAGTTCCTTTTTCTCCACATCCTTGCCAGCACTTGTCATTTATTGATTTAATGATAGCCATTCTGATACTTGTGAGAAGGTACTTCATTGTCATTTTGATTTGCATCTCTCAGATGATTAGTGACCTGGAACATGTTTTCCTATGTTTTTTGGCCTTCTGTATGTTCATTTCAGAAAAGTGTCTATTTAGTTCCTTTTTCGATTTTTTATTGGAATGTTGATCTTCCTTTTGTTAAGTTGTATGAATTCTCTATAAATTTTGGAGATTAAACCTTTATCAGATATAACATTGGCAAATATGTTCTCCCACATAGTGGGTTCTCTTGTTTTGTAGATGGTATCCTTTGTTGTGCAGAAGCTTTTTATTTTGTTGTAGTCTCATTTGTTTATTTTCTCTTTAGTTTCCAATGTCCTAGTAGCTGTATTGGTAAATATAAGATGAATATAATTGACATTTGGATTCTATTTCAATAGCTGTCATGGAGGTAAATGGTTAAGGTAGTTTTATAGGCTTTTAGCTTAACTTCAAAACCACTACACTAAGGTGACCAGATTTTAACATTGGTAAAGTGGGACATCATTGACCAGGGAGGGGGGTTCTTGATTAAAAATTTGGTTTATATTATATTATATTATATTATATTATAAATTATTATATATATATTGCTTAAAAACACAGTAAGTAGGTACATAATTATATGAACATATTTTATTGTTAGTTTATAAATTAAATTAATTTGATTGTTCTAAAGTAACTATATTTTAAAAATTATTTTAATTTTAATCCTATATTTCTTTATTGTTACGCCCAGACTTCGTGATCCCCAAGGACCACCAGGGAGCCGAGTCCGATGCAATAAACAAAAGAGCCTTTTCCATGCTAGCATGGGCTCTGTCCCACTCACACCGGCAGCATGGGGGAAGTGAGCGAATTTCGCCCAGTCCAGGGGTTTTACTCGGGTCGGTGGTGATGTCACTGCCTCGGCTAACCCTGATTGGGCTGGGTCCAGTTACAAAATAGAGGATAACTCCGCCCTGCCCCACAGTGGAGTCAGGAGCTCATCTTCGCCCCACCCTGTCCTCTCATTCCCCCCTTGTCTTATGTGCATGAGTCAAATCATTGACTCAGCCTACATCCTTTCAGCATAAACTACAAATACAGTTACCAAGACCCTTAGTACCACAGTTCCCATCAGTATTGTCCTCACTGAAGTCCAGTTCCCCTCCTGCAGGCATTAGTTCTCCTCCTGGCCTGTGTGGAGCCCAGGCTGGGGATCTCACAGATGAGGCCACTAGTTGCCAGGATCCAGGCCATGCAGGAGCTGGGAGTCATGTAGTCAGGTCTGGGTGTCTTCTACAATATTTCAACAACAGCTGGCATGCTCAGGATAACAGTGTAGCCTCCCTTTGAGTCCTTGGGCAGTGAATTTCTTTACCCACATTGAGTTCCTGGGCTACAGGGTCTGCTGTGGGCACTGGCAGTGCATCTGAAACAAGCAAACTGCAGAGCCTATAAGAACTTGGTCCAATTTTCACCGATTATAGGACACATTTAGTTAAACCCCTTTTCCAGAGTCTCACTTTACCTGTCCTAAGGCTAGAGCTATACTCTGAGATACCAGTTGGTAACCCTCTTTTCTCTGTGGATGGCACAGTGTCTCCATCAAAGGGCCTAGATTAAGGCCAAAAGTTCTGGAACTGTGCCCAAATGGTGTGGTCCAGGGTGATTACCACTGCCTCTGCATATCAGGTCCCTTCCTGAACGTAACTGCTCCCATCCGTGAACAGTACCTTGTACCTCTGTGCAATCATGAATGGATTCTTCATCTGGAAGCAGGCTGGCAGGGTATATGGCCACAGTCTTATGAAACCGGATCCAGGGCTGGTCCAGGAGAAAAGCTTGGCCCATCCGGGTTAACTCCTGGCCCAGAGTCTGTTTATCTGCCTCCTTCACCAGCAATGCTATGGTGGCCACTGCCTGGAGGCGTGCTGGCCACCCTGCTGCCACAGAGTCCAGTCTCTTAGACAGATAGGCAACAGGTCTCTTCCAGGGATCTAGAGTCTGAGTGAGAACCCCTTTGGCAATGCCTCTTACCTCACTCACGTAGAGGTGGAAGGGCTTCGTGACATCTGGCAAAGCTAGGGCAGCTGCTGAGATGAGAGCCTTCTTTAGCTCCTCAAAGGCCCATTGTTCCACTTTGGACCAGTTCAACAGCTGCATTCCCCCAATACGTGTTCCTTCCGAGGACCACAGTCCTTCTTGATGTCCAAGGAAAACAGGCAGTTTGTCCGGTGGCTTCCTGGGCTGATGTACGGGTCCTATCGGCTCTCTCAAGACTAAATAGGCTGCCCCAATGCCCATCAGGAAACTAACAGGCTTGCCTCTCCTTGCTAATCTGTCAGGACATTCTCTTTATAACTTTTATAAAAATCTTATCTTCCAAAAATACATAACCATGCCTCAAATTTTAAAGAAAAGGCAAGGGAGTAGGGAGCAGGTCCAGTACACTGTTCCCAGTCCTCCAGCAGCTTGAAATTTAAAATGCCACATTTTTTCCTACAGATACAGATTTATCTGCATTTCCAAGGCCCCTGTACTCTCCCCCGCAGAACATCGGTGAAAATTGTCCAAGCAGTCGCAGGGGGTTAAATTATACAAATAATTGTTTTCACATTGTTTTAACACAATTCTAAATAAATTATAAACCTTTGTGATGAAGTCTACTTAAATCTATAAAGTAGACACACATGACTGAAACCAAAAATTACTCCCAAAGTTTACAAAATACAAGATGCAGGCACAAGCCCAAATTCAAGCTTACAATGCAATTACAAATGACAACAATGGCATATAAAGCAAAACAAAACAGATCAAATATAAAAGTTTCATATGTTACATTAAACATTACTTCAGAAAAACTGACTTCAAAAAAATACTGCACCACTGGCTTAAAATAATTTTTTAAGTGTAAGCATCACATACTTTCTCATCTGACAAATGAAAATAAATCAATCTTTGAGATCTTTGATCATTACTGCTTATTTTTAACACATGTAATCCAGTTTAGCCTGCCATATTCTAGGCATTTAGTTACTGCAATTCACTTTTCCTAATTCAATTTACACTTTGAACTTTTAAAGCTGGCAAGTCAAACATAAACAAAGCACTGAATAATCTGTTTGCAGGAGAGCTAATAGTCTTGTGCTCTCCGGCCTCCCATAAACCTCTCCATACCAGAGGCAGTTTACTAAGATTTAAGACAATGTCAGGAAAAAAATGAATTTTGTTCATAGGTAAATCACAATTCATACTTAAGCAGCTATATGACTCTGCTTTGCTGATACCAATAACAAAGGAAGACTAAACATTGTAAGCATGGCCATCTGGGGAGCTTCACCACGGAATCACCTGCCACTCCCTGCAGATCACTGGAGTAGCATTCAAATGCAAATGAACACATTCTTTAGCTGAAGACTCCCAGTCATTCATATGTAAACTTGTTACCATAACCATAGTTCCTGCCTCAGGGCAGGAAATTTCAAAAGCTGCTTACAATGACTTGGGAAACCAGTTTTAATTTATCTCCCAGTTAATCTCCACCATTTTTAAAGCTCATTCTGTACACAGAAAAGTTTAAGCTAGGGGTGTCGAACTCAATCAGAGAAGGGGCCAAAATCTAAAATCCAGCCTAAATCGCGGGCTGAATGGTTTACTGAACAGTCATAAACTGTCATTGTGATGGAAACACAGCGGAGTGCAGTGATGACAGCGCGCTGCGGGCCACATTGCAAGGCCTGGCTGGACGGATTTGGCCCGCGGGCCTTGTGTTTGACACATGTGGTTTAAGCACAGCCCAAACTATGCACACTTGTTTTGAACTGGCCTTTTCCCTTTACATGAGCACAGAAATTCACCCTCGAGGCTTCTTCTCCTAGACCCGATGCCACCATGCCGGCCTGGGCCCCAGAGCAAGGCTGCTGTCGCCACCACCCCAGCCGTGCTGCTCGGGCGGCCCCCGAGGAGGAAGCATGGGTTGCCCCAGCGGCTTCCCCGCTCCACCTCCCCTTCTCCAGGCAGCCAGCAAAATTAACCCAGGTGCCTGCTCCCAGAGCGAGGCCACCACTGCCCAGCCACACTCCAATGTGCAGACTGAGCCCTGCAGAAGCCCCCTCTCCAACCCAACTCCGCCAGAGGGCCCTGCACCGCCACACCGGCCACACTTTACCGGCTCCATCCAGGGGCGCCATGTTGTCCGCGGATACCAAACTCAGACCTGGGAAAGGCTCCCGTCACTTTCTGCAGGTGAGGCAACGGCTCATGCCACTCACCTCACTCTGGGAGAGGCTTCCATCCCTCTCCCCATGTGAAGGTCCCTCTAGGAGCTGATTCCACCTCTCTCCTGACTGAGGGGCCCTACCAGGAGGTCAGAATGTCTTCTGAATCCTCCTGCCCGTGGCCTTAATGGTGTATCCATCAGGCGTATTCGGGCACCAATTCCATGAGGGGTTTTATGTCCCTCCAGAGCGCTCACACAAGGACACAGACAAACACACACCTACCGCGGCCAGTCAGGCTCTCCGGATCAGGGTCTCTGATGGTCCTGGGGATCGCGGACAAGCCCCCATATGTTACACCCAGACTTCGTGATCCCCAAGGACGATCAGGGAGCCGAGTCCAATGCAATAAACAAAAGAGCCTTTTCCATGCTAGCATGGGCTATGTCCCACTCATGCTGGCAGCATGGCGGAAGAGAGTGAATTTTGCCCAGACCAGGGGTTTTACTCGGGTCGGTGGTGATGTCACTGCCTCGGCTAATCCTGATTGGGCTGGGTCCAATTACAAAATGGAGGACAATTCCGCCCTGCCCCACAGTAGAGTCAGGAGCTCATCCTTTCCCCGCCCTGCCCTCTCATTTATAAATAATAACAATACTAACTTGTATTATATTTCCTCTCAATTTGCCATAACGTAAGTTGTAAGTGTCACTTTCAAGGCTGGCGCTAGACTTTCTGTCGCCGCTATAAAATATAAATAATATAAGTACTGTCTGCTAAATTAAAGAAGTTTTATGTATTCATGAAATAAATAAATAAATTACCTAAATTGACATCACTTGTTTAACTAGCTTACTAGCATGCATTACGATGTGTATCATCTGAGAGACAGTTACAAAATGTTTTCGTTGTTGCCAATCCCCAAAAATACCATTGTTCATTAAGTCCAAACACCGGTGGTCGAATTCTAACAACTGATCAACAATGCGAACTTTGATAAGCAGTTCTTGATAATCAGTTCTCAACAATTATTTGTTATTATTAAAGTTTTACATTATGAAATTAACAAAAATAATATAAAACTCATATCCTGGCTGAATAGCCACATGGCCGCAGAAAACTGTATATTCCCTTCCCATTCTCCCATCGTTCCCTAGCTTGTCGTGCATTCTTTCCAAAAATCGAGACTTTTTTAAAACGCTGAGGAATGTGGGACAAATTGTTAAAAATCGGGACAGTCCCACCAAAATCGGGACATCTGGTCACCTTACACTACACACATGCCTTTGCTATATCAAAAGATAACAAAGAATTATAAGAAGCATGATTAAAGTACCTCTGCTTTCTCTAAATGCACTATTTCAGAAGTGATATCAAAGATAATTATTTCAATATACACAGATACTGTCCCATTTTTAATCTGTTCCTTTGTATGAAACAGGTACAAGAGATGAAGGGAGAGTAAATAACCAACTTCAAAATGTCTACACCTTTGAAAGGAATGGGTGAGACCAGATGGCTTCTAAGCATCCCTTCATGCCTGATGTTATGCTTTCTAAATGGACTGCAATCACAGTTACTCCAAATCATGATGAACATTTCAAGAAAGTGCAGCTAGATTAATGTTATTTTTCAACTGAAAGACAATATATTCAATGAGTTGAGAAAAATGCTATGGAAAAGAACATAATATATCCACCCACATGGAAAGTGGAAAAATTCAAATCTAGCTGATTTCTACATAGAAGTAAAATCATGTTAGAAGTCAACTATCATTGCTTTTATGCTTAAATATTTTATTTATTAGATATATATTTAATGGAAAAATTGGGGGAATTATGTTAATCAGTTTGGGAGAGATTTTGTTTAGATACTTCTTATATAACATTCATGTTACAGAATATTTATCATTTATATTATATGTTCTTACCACAACTCATTAACTTAAAAGTGAAAGGAAAACCACAACTTTTGGTGATCTATTTACAAACCAATATGAAAGTGAGTTCTAAATGTCCACCGTTAGAAACTGTTATCTGCTAGTCCTTGAACATGTCACTTTTGCTGCCTGAGTCTCAGTATTCTCATTCATGAAATGAGAAAGTAAAGGACTTTGAAAGCTCATTTGTTGCTCTAAATTTCCAGGTTTCTAGTACTCTGTTAAAAAACATTTATCCAGATCAGAGTTTGCTCTGGTGGCATCAAGTCTTCACTCCCACTTCCCCAAATCCCCATTCTGCCCTGAGTTTTATACCTCCCTTTTTAAAAAAATCCATATGTTTATGTTAATATACACCCCTTTTAATTCATTTTTAGTGAGTGATTTTTTTTTAGTATAGAATTCCTAAATGTTAGTACAAAATTTCCCAAATACCATTTTACCCGTAATCATCTTTTGTTAAGATTTTGTCATGTTTGCTTTCTCATTCTCTATTTTTGGAAGGGGGCATTTTAGAGTTAACTGCAAACATAGTGTCCCTTTACTCAAAAATACTTCAGTGTATATTTCCTATAAACAAAGAAATTCTCTTACCTAACTACAGTACAATTTTAAAAATTCATGAAATTTAACATCTAATCTATAGTCCATATTTAAATTTACCAGTAAATATTTTCAATAATCCCAATAATGGCCCCTTAGTTGTCATGTTCCTTACATACCTTTAATCTAGAACAGCTCCTCAGCCTTTCTTTTTCTTTCTTGACTTTGACATTTCTTGAGAGCAATTTATTTTATAGGATGTCTGTCAATTTGGATGTGTCCAATGTTCCTCATAATCAAATATATTCAAGTTATGCATTTAGGGCAGAGATATCCCAGAAATGATGTCATATTTGATACACATTTCAAAATTGAGGTGCTTCAGATTGAATTTCTATCATCTGAGATTTTTTAAAATTATGAATTATTTAAGGCTTTAGTTGCTAAAGAGCCACAAGCCCTTTTAATATGGCCTCAGCTTAAAGTGTGTCATTAGACTTGCTACATCAAAGATGGAAAGAAAATGAATTTAGGACTTTGGGTCAAAGAACAATGCTAACTATACCATGGAAGTCAGCTAGGTCAGAGGGAAGGGGTAGAGTTTTATATTCAGGAAGTCAGAGTCCATGAGGTCAATGTCAGTAAGCTCCAGCCAACAAGGACAGTAAGCACTGATTGCAGGGCAGGGGTTGTGGGCTCAATGACCAGCATTATAGAGCTAATGGGTGGATCTGGCCCTGGGCCCATGGGATTTAGTAACAGACTTCAGTGGAGTGGAGGAGTAAAGTCTTTCTGGCTGTGGCAGATTTGAAGGTGCCAGCACTATCTAACTTTCTCAGGGGTGACATTACTATGAGATATCTCTTTCCTCAAGACCAGTGCTTCCAAAATTTTAATGTACATATTAATTCCTGGAGATTTTGTGAAGAGTCAGATTTAGTAGGTCTGGGGTGAGGCCTGAGATTTTGCAGTTCTAACAAGTTCACAGGTGATGCTGATATGCTGGTTCAGACCATAGTTTGAGTTTCAAAGCTATAGAAAAGCACTGTTTTAGGTTGAAGCAGAAAACGAAGGCGCTACCACTACTTCAGGTACATTGAATTCAGCATTATTGTGAAATTCCCCTTTATTCTCTACCATCACATAGAAGCTTCTTTTACTCAATCAATTCAGAAGTCAATGAATATCCTGCCAAGTCATTTAAGCTAAAAAAAAAAAAAAAAAAAAAAAAAAAAAAAAAAAAAATAGTGACTCCAAAAAGATGGAGAGGTGAGAAAGGAAAAGGTGACATATTTGGCACATCACCAAGCCAGAAATAAAATGAAACTCTAAACATTTTAAGCAATGAATAATGGCCTTACAAAAAATAAATTCTCATGTTGATAGCCCTAAAAACCTGCATGTCACTTTTTCCTTAGAAAATTATCATCTGTCTACATAACAAACCTGTAAGCACCTATAAAAAGCCCCTCCCAGATTTCCCATAATACTCCCAGATGTTCAAAAACTGAGAAGATCAGAATTGAAGTAACAAAGGCATTCCTTACAGGAAACAAGAATCGGTTTATTATTAACAATTCAAATTTCTGCCAAATTCTTTATAATCGGTGTCCTTTTAAGGTTCTGTTTTGAAAAGGCAGTGTTTGCTACATCTTTGTGGCAGGTAAATTTAGGATATGGCTCCAGAAATATTATATGAAAAGCCAGGCTAGCAAAGCAGCAACTTATTTATTACAGTTGCTTTCAATTAAAGGGAAAGGATATTCATCTTAAGAAAGGAAAAAAAAAAAAAAGATTCCATTTTACTCCAGCAGAGGGAGCCTATGAAACAGTCAAAGGTCATTCTGATCTTGTCAGAGCGAATTAAGGATCATTTGCTAAAATAATAAAAATAAAAGTTACAGCTAATGGAAGTGTGAAAGCATGATAATGACCTTGAAATAATGATTTCAGGTGTTCAATGAATGCTTGCTTAGTGGAAAAATGTTTTGTCTCCTCCCTCATGGAGTCACTCTTGGTGACTTCACATTCATTTCTCCTCATAGAATGCCAGCATTAAATCACACACCTGACTTCAGGGAAGAACTTATCTAGTAAACTCAGAGTTTGGTGGTTGGGACAGAGGGTTAACTTTTGTTAAGGGTCTCCAAGGCACATGTTTAATCTTTACACTAACCCAGAGAAAAAAGTCCAGTGCCATCTTGAAGATAAGGAAACTAAAGTTTCAAGAAGCTAGTGATTCGTTTCTGCTCACACACCTAGGAAGTGTGAGAGGTTGAGCAACTGTTCTAATCTTCACTCTTCTATGATAAAATTATACATCCACACCTTTGCCATGTAATTATAGTATTCTCTATTGTGGGTGGAGCATATGTCCCCTCTTCCTTGATGGCCCTGGCCATTGAAAGGGTTAAAGAGAATAAAATGGGGCATAGGAAACTTACTGTGCTTAACAGATATCTTGTGGAAAGCTTGCAGCCTTGAGTGCTGCATAGCTTAGATAACCAGAAGACACCTGGCATCGGGAGGAACCAGGGACAGACCGGACCTTTATGTCAGCAGAAAGGCTTGCAGCCAGCAAGGATTAATAAAAACCTTTCTCTCCCTTTAGTCTCCGCTGACTCCTTTTTTCAGACTCAGCCCACCTGCACCCAGGTGCCTGAAATAAAAGCTTCTTTTGATACATTATGCCATAATTATGGCTTTCATGTCATAGGTGCACGACCTCGGCCCACTCTGAACCTATCATTTGGCACCAAAACCTGGGAATGTCTAGGGAGGGGTCTGGTAAGACTCATTGCAGGGTTCCAGCAACTGGACACTTGGCACTCAGAAAGACAGTGATCATCTGGCTCCTGAGCTCCCCTTGTGTCCGGGGAGGCCCCAGCTATACTTCTGCATGGCTGAACTTCTGCTGGACACGCAACACTTGCTTAGGACCCCCTCTCCCCCCACAGCCTTCCTCCGGACCTATCTGGGTAGTGCCCGTGACTGGATAGTGGACCTCTTCTTGCCTTAATTCCTCCTCCATAAACAGTAGGCATAAATTCATGGGTAAGTGTTTTTAGTCTGTCCTGTCATTTTGGGTTTGGAGCCAGGCTCTGGGCTGTTACTATGCAGTCAGCCCCACGAAAACTCCAGCACTGGTCAGGATAAGTCCTCCTGGAACCAGGTTCCCTTGCCCAATCTCCTGATGGGGACTCCTGTAACAGAGGGAGGGCTCTTTCCATTTCTGTTGAACATTAGGAGAGAAGGGCATGCCTTTCTCCACTTTAACGTTTGATGGAGAACAGACCTTAAGCCCTAGCCTGTCACTATGGGGAAATTCACAGTCAGGACCCTCCACCACCACACACACACACACACACACACACAACTCAACCTCACACAAGTCTTACACCCTAAGTGACTTATTTTTTATTGCATTACTGTCCGTCTGGCCTCAGTATAAATTAGACAATGGGTCCCAAATGGCCTGAAAACAGTACTTTCAATTTCCAAATTCTAACTGACCTTGACAATTTCTGCCACAGGCAGGGCAAGTAGTCTGAAGTCCCATATACCCAGGCTTTTTATTTTTATTTTTTATTTTATTTTTTATACTCAAGAACACAGAGCAGTTCCCCACTCTGGCACTAGTCTTAAAGTGCCCCCTTCAGGAGATTGCTGGTGATAAATCTGACTTCATGCTCAGGGTAACGCAGATACCCTCCACTGGCAGGCCCCTGCCCTCCCCATTGGAGCAGATGCTGCCCCTCACAAGGACCCACAATGGAACTATCAGGGAGGGCAGGCAGGTTGCAGGTCTCAAGACCACATGGTTCTCTGTATGCTAGAAGGACTGAAAAAAGCAGCCCATAAAGCAATTAATTATAAAAAAAAAATTGCCAAAGGTCACCCAAGAAAGACATGAAAATCCAGTAGTCTTCCTCTCTTGCCTTACACAGGCCATGAGAAAATACACCAATCTTAACCCTTTAAGCCCAGAAGGGAAAATACTCCCAATGAGACCTTTTAAACATGACCTTTAACTAGGTATTTAATAATAGAGACGAGGAGACCCAAAAACAAAACCTAGGTCAGGCCAAGGCTGAGGCCCAGCCTTTCAGCTCCTAGCCACCACTCTCATGAACCTCAAACGAAATGTCAGTCCTCCAACCAATGGTAAGCCTCTTCTGGGCCCATGCTTCAAATGCAGCAAGAGAGGACACTGGACTAAGTCCTACCCAAACCTTAGACCCCCACCTGGGCCCTTCCCAAGGTGTGGGAGGGAAGGCCACTGGAAATCAGACTGTAGTCTGGCCCCTCCAGGTTGGACCTCAGCAAGACCACCCTCTGGATCCAGTTTGGAGCTTCCAGACCTCCTGGGACTGGCCACAGAATACTAAAGCTGCCCAGGCCCTGGCAGGGCTCTTCAGACTTACATCACTAGGACAGAGACTCAGGTAATGATTGTGGTGGCAGGTAAGCCAATCTCCTTTTTAATTGACAGGGGGGCCACTTATTCTGCCCTCTCTGAATTCACTGGGACCCATATCCCCTCCTTAGTCTCTATTATGGGGGTTGAAAGATTAGTCTAACAGTCATTAGCCACCTCACCTCTACACTACATTTATTAAATACCCCCTTATTAACTCTTCTTGCCAGACCCAAATGATACAGGCATCCCCTCACAAAGCCCAGTTGTCCCAAACGATAGTCACCTATTCTGTTTCACCCTCACCTCACGAAGCTATGCCATTTCTTAGACTGTAAATTCCTTATCTTCTCCATGACCATTCCCTCCTCTAAACAAGAAATACTCTCCTTTTTTGGGCTTGCTAGGTACTCTCACCTCTGAACTCCCAACTTCAGTCTTCTTGAAAAACTTCTCTATAACATGACATGATGAAGGAACTCCTCACTGAGACTTTAGATCCCAAGGCCAGCATTCTCACCCCTTTAATTCTCTGAAAACTTTTCTGACCTCAGAGCTTCTCTCTCTCTCTCTTTCTCTTTCTCTCTCTCTCTCTCTCTCTCTCTCTCTCTCTCTCTCTCTCTCTCTCTCTCTCTCTCTCTCTTTCTCACACACACACACACACACACACACACACACACACACACACACACACACCTTTTTCCAAAGAACAATTTTCTTTACTGCAAAACCACAAATGCTTACTTAACAGTCTGACTACTACCAGAAGCTGAACTCATTATCACACAAACCTTAGCATGTTATCTCTAAGGAAAAATATGGCAGTTTTAAATCCAAGTGGCTAGGGACCTGGGAACACAGGCTCCTAGGCCTGCTCCCTCTCCCCCTTCCTTTTCTCCAGCCTCATATGCCTATACATAATTTTCCAGTCTTTGACAACTTAAAAGCTTTGGAGCATTGCTGGATTAAATGATAAATATCTAAATATTTCAATACACTTCAAGTTCACACAATTTTAGCTTTTATTATAGAAAATCTATACATTTATAACTTAATATAGTGGCCTATACTTTATTAAAGATATATTTCTTAAAAGTGAAAATGTTCATAAATGTCAATCTAAGAAATGTTGGCTCTTTATTTTTTGATTATCATTGAAAAATTAAAGTTTAGAAATTGTATAGTTTTAATAATAGAAGGCATAGACATGCATTTTTAAAGGAAAAAGAAAGTCAGTTAAAGTTTTAAGAATGTTTATGAAAGCTGTAGAAATGTTTGTGAAAGTTATAGGTTTGTAGGGAGAAATGTTAAAAAGAAATTATATAAATGACACAGGCCAGTAAGCCAGAACAAGCAGAATAGGAAAACTGAGATAGTAAAACAGCAGTCCCACAGCCATCTAGTAAATCCCATCTTCCCTGAACCAAGGACACTTAAAAGTAAATAATTTAAGAATAAACCTCATTTGGGTATATTAGATGACAATCCTCCATGTCTCCTTCCTTCCACCAGACTATTTGTCATAACTCTTAATGTTCTAGGTTTTCACTGAGTAATACTAAAATGTATAAAACAGTTTGTCTCCACCAGATTACAAGCCCTACTTGTACTCAGAAAATACCACTCCTAGATCCCATCACAACCTCCTTTTGTGCCCAGGCCTCATCGACCCTCTGACCTCCAGAGTAAGGAAAATGGGCCAGATACAAGTGTAGAAGCTCACCAGAACAAAAAGCTCCAGATGGACAAAACTGGGGAAACAGAAACCTCACCCCCAGGGTAACCTACCTTCCCATTAGCCTTCCTGGAAAAAATAGCCCCTCACATATCAGCCAAATGACTAATAAATTATATACCCAGGCTTCCACATTCCTTTAAATTGTTAGTGACAACATACCCCACCTGGCACAGACTATCCCGTCCAAACAGTGCAAGATATTTTCAAACTTATTACAGACCTCTGGCTCCAGGGTGATTTACAGGATTTCACCTCTATTTGTTTAGCTTCATAGTGCTTCTGAATCTCGCAGATATCTTATATGCCTAAAATGCACCCCCCCCCCCTCTAGCCCTAAGGAAGGGGCTTGTTTAATTGTTAACACTTGTTTTTATCTAAACTCTATAGGTCAAATAGAGGAAAGAACACAACATTCTGCAGAATACTCAATGACTCAAGGAGATGAGCTAGGACAGCATAGAGCAGTCCATATAATCCAACCTACAAGCAGCTTTGCCCAAATTAACCTGGATTTTACTCCTTTAAGCCTCCCTAATACTATTTCTCCTCCTTCTCCTCCTCCTCCTCCTCCTCCTCCTCCTCCTCCTCCTCCTCCTCTTCCTCTTCCTCCCCCTTCTCCTCCTCCTCCTCCTTTTCCTCCTCCTCCTCCTCCTCTTCCTCCTCCTCTTCAGGCCCTGCATTTTAAGGATAATTACCAAATTTATACAAACAGTATTACAAGTCCTAGTTAACCAGACAGTAGGACAGTTTGTCCTTACCCAGGTAAAGGGACCTATAGTTCTATATCCCAGAAAATAATCTGAATTAACTCCTTAGGAATCTACAAGATCCCATCCTATGCAGGAAGTAAAAGAAAAATGGCGACCCCATCCCCCCTTCTTTTCCTTTATATATACCCTTTAAGATGGGAATGAAAGGGTTAAAGATAATAAAATAGGGCAAAGAAAACTTATTGTGCTTAGCAGATATCTTGCAAAAAGCTTGCAGCCTTGATCATTGCATAGCTTAGATCAGTGTTTCCCAACCTTCTCTCATGATGAGAATCACCTGGTGGAGTTGTTAAAACACAGATTCCTGAATCCCAACTAAGAAGTGCTAAACTAGAATTTTTGAGAACATATAGGTAAAATTGCATACCTAACTTAGTGCTCTGTATATAAAATCTGTCTTAGAGCACTAGTTAAGTATACAATTTTACCTATATGTTCCCAAAAATTCTAGTTTAGCACTTCTTAGTTGGGATTCAGGAATCTGTGTTTTAACAACTCCACCAGGTGATTCTCATCATGAGAGAAGGTTGGGAAACACTGGCTTAGATAACCAGAAGACACCTGGCATCAGGAGAAACCAAGGATGGACTGGACCCTTATGTCAACAGAATGGCTTGCAGCCAACAGAAGTTAATAAAACCGTGCCTCCCCCTTCACTCTCTGCTGATTCCTTTGTCGGACTCAGCCTACCTGCACCCAGGTGCCTGAAATAAAAGTTGTTTTGATACATGCCATAGGTCCGTGACCCCTGCCCACTCCAAACCTTTCAGCCATGTGAACTGCTTTGATTATAGGAATGTTAGGGATAAAAAGCTTTAAACATACTTGCATAGTTTGTCTTGTCCTGAAACACATGGAGGTGGGCTGAACCTTACTCATTCAGAGTAATCAGAGCCACTTCCAGCCCAGATGGCCTGAAGACTATTAGCAAGGAAAACAAAAATGTGCTAGTGCAAACCACTGGATTTAGGATTACGGTAGTTATTACAAAGTAAATTTGACTAATACAACAACTTTGTGAATTATATCTAGCCCTAACTTGCGGATGAGAACACCGAGGAGTTGAAAAATGAAGTGGCTTTCTCAAACAGGAAAATAATTTTCCAGAGGCACATAGATTTCTCCTGATGTCTCAGTGGCCATAACTGTGTAGATACCTACCTACAATTGCAATAGATATTGCAAAAATATCCGGCATCAATAGATATTGCAAAAATATCTGTGTAGATACCTACCTACAATTGCAATAGATATTGCAAAAATATCTGGCATCCTCTTCTGTGGGAACTAGAGTCTACCATCATGGAAGGAAGGGGAGATAAATGATTTTTGAGTAGGCACTCAACAGTGCCTGCCATTCCTTTGTCAGGCTTCAAAGTTCATTAACTTTACTAGTTCCCAATGTTGTGTTCTATCATAAGTAGGCAGAAGCTACTTGGAAGTCTCTTCAACTTAACCTTAGTGAACTGGTTTTTCCTTTAGTACTTCTGCCCTTGCCATGAGAAGAACATCCTCCAGGTAACTGATGGAGTCAACCTAAACTCACACAGAACTTCCCCATGAGTAAGGAAAAGAAAAAGAAAAAGTTTAGGGGTGCTTGTTATTAATTTAAAAATTATAGTGTTTTGAAGTTCATCCAGATGTACCTGGCTATCAATTCAGATTCGAGTGAGCTTCAATTATAACCACCTTTGGGTGTGAGCATATCAAAAAATCTAGGACATGATATTCATTCATAATTAGAAAAATGAAAATTAAAATAGCACATAAACAAGAATGAGTAAGTAAAATTTATAGTACAGCCAACTTATGGGAAAACAGGCACTCTCATATACCTTTTTATTCCTTTTTTTTTTTCATACACTATTGAGGGAGAAGTTAGATAGGTGCCTCCTCTCTGGAAGGCAATTTGGCAAGTGGATCAAAATTATCTTAGCAACTCCAATAAATATTTATGTCTGGGTATACAGAGAAGTGTGTATAATGTGTTGCAGCATTATATATATATTGGCAAAGGACTAGAAACTGCCAAAATGCCCGTTAACAGGCACTAGATAAATGATGTGTGGTACCACATATACAATGAAGAATTATCCAGCTATGAATGGTTGTTGGTATGGAAAGTTCTCTAACATAGATGGTCAGATTGAAAAAAATAAGGTGAATAACAGTGTTCATGGTTCATTCACATATGCATGTGTGTGGATATGTTTAGCATATTCCTGGGAAGATTCACAAGAAATAGGTAAAATTGCCTATGGGGATAAAGGTGACTGGGAGTCTGAGATGAGAAGAAGACTTACCTCTCATTTTATATACCCTTTGTATATTTCAGAGTGTGTGTGTGTGTGTGAATGTGAACTACATGAAATATTTAAAAAATAAAGATGTAGTTAATAAAATTAAATATAATAAATAGTAATTAACATTCCCTCAAGGTATACGGGGGGGGGGGGGGGGGGGACAAAACCTAATATGCCCAGCTGGCGTGCTCAGTGGTTGAGCATCAACCTATGAACCAGGAAGTCATGGTTCAATTCCTCGGCATATGCCAAGGTTTCAGGTTCAATCCCCCAGTGGACATACAGGAGGCAGCCTATTGATGTGTCTCTCTCATCAATGTTTCTATATCTCTATCCCTCTCCCCTCCTCTCTGAAATCAATAATATATATATATATATATATATATATATATATATATATATATTAAGTAATATCTATATATTATTAAATAATATATAGATATATATTATTAAAGGCCCCCCTCCCTGGTGGCCTGGCTGGGACGAGGGGATCCACATGGGTGGGGCCCGATGCTGGGAGCAGACCTCTGGCACACCCATCCCGCCCCTGCCCCCTAGAGCGCTCTGCTGGTCTCAGTCTCTAGTGGGCACTCATCTGCCAGGTGGCTCTGACCACCCACCCAGGGCCAGGGAGTGCCCAGCCCCATGAACCACTGAGTTTGCCTCCTGCATCTGCACCCACACACTCATCCACCTACCTTGTCCGGAGGGAAAGGAAGAGCAGAGCTGAGGGTCCCGCCGGCATGTCAGGTTACAAACCATTCCCAGTGCCCACTGCTTTGGGCACTGAGCATAGAAATAGCCCCTTTCTCTGCATCCTGGCGTCAGTCACAGGTGCAGCACAGCAGCCGGTCTGTGGTGCCGGCAGGTCCAGCACCCACAGGGCAGCCAATAAAATATGTAAAAAAATAATAGCCTTCCTATTAAATCTAGAAAAACCAATGTGTTTAAAAGGGTAACTTTTTAAAACAATGATTTAGTGATTAGACTGTGGAAGGTTGAATTTTCAAGGACTATCAAGTTTCATTAAGTAGACAGAGAATGACCTGAAAAGGAAATGAATGACTCTTTTTCAGTCAGTGAGGGAGGTAGGGTTATTTATATAAATCTAATGACACAGGAAATATAATGTCTGCATTTTCTTCATGGTTCATCTTCTACTCCAGAGAGGCCAGAAGGACAAGGCCCTGAAGTTATGCCTATGGTATGACTAGTCTAGGAGAATTAAAGTGTTTCTGAGGCACTGAGCCATTATGAAATATCAAAGCAATAACTTTTGTTAAATTAGAAAAAAGGCCCATACATTAATTTCCCCAGTAAAATAAAAATACGTGTGTTAGATTTTTATGGGGTAAATGCAGAATAGCTACATTCTTAGGGAAGAAATGAACATATATGGTCAAATAAATGACACTCAATGCAAAATCACTATCAAAAGGTGTCATTTCTATTGTCAAATGGACATCCTGTTATCTTCCGATAAATGAAGGTATTTAATGCATTTTATAGCCTTAAAAGGAGGTAAGGAAAACTAATACAGTTAGATATGATATGTTCATGCCTTATGCAGTGTTTCCCAAACTTTTGACATATGTGTACCCCTTCTATAATTTTCATGACACTGAGTACCCCTCATACTCATGAGAACGTAGAATTAGGCGCAGCTAAGCACAGTGCAGTGCATATCCCCACCAAACTCGGGTGCGACGCGTACCCCCACCAAACTCTTCCCATACCCCTGGGGGTACGCGTACCACACTTTGGGAAACACTGCCTTATGGGAATGTGCAGTTCCATTGTGAGGACAGAATTAGGCATAATTGGTGCAGGGCTGGAGACAAGGAGTATTGTCAGTTAGAGAAAGGAGAAGCTGGAGAAAGTGTCACCCTGGATCTAGAACACAGGTTATGCCTAAAATTAAGAGTACTCAGGTTGGTAGAATGGTATGAATAAAGACTTAGAAAGGGACCACCGGCAAATTGAGAAAGTAGACACCAGCATCAATGTATCATGTTGGGCAGGATGGAGAATGTTCAGTTTGAATAGAAACAGTCCAGCTTGCAGCAGGATTGTAAGCCATGGGCAAGTGTACAATTCTTGTGTTACTGATGTGTTTACAAAGTTCTGTCCTACCAGATAACAGATAATCAGCTCGGGGCAGGGTGGAGGGTTGAAGAAGTCCTAGTCCAAGTGGTTAGATATTTGAGAAATATTAGGTTAAAAAAGGTGATTTACACACACACACACACACACACACACACACACACACACACACACTGCAGGATTTCTTGGTGTAGTATGCATCTCCAAGAGTGAGTTAGAATTTTCAAAAGAAAATATTTGACAAAATGTCCATCATCTTGCACAACAAACAATAATATCACAACTCTGTTTGGGAAATGCCAGGGAGGCAACAGAGAAACCCTTATTCATTCCAGAGAAAGGAAGTGATTCAAACAAAGACTTGGAAAAGGTCTATGACCTGTAGGTTATAAAATGAGTTAAAGTACTGACATGAAACATTGGAAACAAGTTTCTTTCCAACTTCAGTTTTCCTCACTCATGTATTCTCACACCTTTTCACCACTCTAAGAAGTGTGATATTAGGAAATTTCAACTGGGAGGCTCAATCCTGGGGGGCAGAGGACTGTTAGAATAAAAAAGAATCTGAGAGTTAATTAACAGATAAAATAGATGGTTAAGAGGAGTAGAGGCTCTGGCAATAATGTCTTTGGAAAGACAGGGAGATGAAATCAGCTAGCCTCAGAGATTATACTGGTTTTTTTGGTTTGATCTATGGGTTGTGGGAGGGTAGACTAAGGGAATACCACTTGGTAAGGGAAGCAGAGGCAGGAACTGAGTTGGATCTACATCATATGGTCAAATACATGACACTCAATGCAAAAACACTATGAAAAAGTGTCATTTATGCCGAGACTGGTTTGGCTTAATGGATAGAGCATCGGCTTGGGAACTGAAGGGTCCCGGGTTCGATTCCGGTCAAGGGCATGTACCTTGGTTGCGGGCATATCCCCAGTAGGGGGTGTGCAAGAGGCAGCTGATCGATGACTCTCTCTCATCGATGTTTCTAACTCTCTATCTCTCTCCCTTCCTCTCTGTACAAAAAATCAATAAAATATATATATTTTTTAAAAAGTGTCATTTCTATTGTCAAATGGACATCCTGTTATCTTCTGATAAATGAAGGTATTTAATGCATTTTATAGCTTTTTCCATCTCAAGCTTCCAAGTGCTTCTACATTCCTGGGATATGGTGGTTCACTAGGTGTACAAGGTTAACACTTACAAGTTATAAAATCAGAAAGACTGAAATTCTGGTCATAGGACCAGACAAATTCCAAAGCTATCTTTTAAACAAATGAACATTTTCCGTAACCAAGCAAAACAAATCATTTTCTCAGTTAGCTGAGAAAAGCAGAAAATAGAAAACAAAACAAATAAGGTAATAAAACATTACTAGCATTCTCTTCATTTAGAATGCCAATTTTAACGTTTTATTTCACTAAATGTAAGAATATTTGTAATTTGGTTGCTGTTGATCCACCCACACTAATTTCCAACATAAAGATGATCTTCAACTAGGATTTCCTTTAGCACAGGTTTTTTTTTTCTTTCTACAATTTCATACTTACACCTAAGAGAAAGAGTACATAATTCATCTCCCTCAGAATAAACCAAAAATCTTGAATTTACATGTAAAGCAATAGCATCTGTGTGTTCTACAAATTCTGCATCAAGCTGTGTGTAGAGTCTGAAAAACTAATAAAAGTCATAGTGAATGACCTTAAAATATAGATAATTAGACAATAGGGGCCGAGCTATACAAATACTGCACTGTCCACCAGTGCTGCAAAATAATGCAGGAAAAGAAACAAGGAGCTTGTTTGATCCTGAGCTACCCAAAGCCAGCTTAGTCCAATCGGGAAAGGATAAAAATCTTACATTAAGATTTTCTTAATTTGGATTTAAATAAGATGAGGGAACTATTGATGTGACAGAAATTAGGCTGTGATATATGGGGATCAGTGTTGAGAAACTGTGAGCTAAGAGTCGGCTGCCATTTCCCCAGTCCTTTGGGTCATTTTAGGAGTGTACTAGAAAAATGTGTGCCAAAGCAAATGTCTCTCAACTTGGCAAGGACCCTCCTTTAAAGTCAGGCAAGTAGGACTCACTGTGAAAGAATAAATAATAATCCAGATAATTGTTCAATAAACAAGACCTCATTTATCAGTTTTATTTTTATTAAATTGTTTATTGTTGAAAGTATTACATATGTCACCTTCACACCCATCGACCTCTCTCAGTCCGCTCTCCCCATCCCCATAGCACAGGCCTTCATGCCCCTGTAATCTGTGTCCATTGGTTTTGCATACCAGTCCTTTTGTTGATCTCTTGATCCCACCTCTCATCCTCCCCTGCCTTCCCTCTGCAGTTTAACCATGTGTTCGATACTTCTATGTCTCTAGATCTATTTATGTTCAGTTTATGTTGTTCATTATATTCCAAAAATGAGTGAGATCATGTGATATTTTTCTTTCTCCTACTGGCTTATTTCACTTAGTATAATGCTCTTCAGGTCCATCCACGCTGTTGCAAATGGTAAAAGTTATTTCTTTTGTATAGCAGCATAGTATTTCGTTGTGTAGATGTACCATGGCATTTTTGTCCTCTCATCTGCTGATGGGCACTTAAGCTATTTCCAAATCTTAGCTATTATAAATTATGCTGCTATGAACATATATTATCTCTGATTAATGTTTCTGATTTCTTGGGATATATTTCTATAAGTGGGATTACTGGGTCAAATGGAAGTTCCATTGTTAATTTTTTGAGGAAACTCCATACTGTTTTCCATAGTGGCCGCACCAGTCTACATTCCCACCAGCAGTACACTGGGGTTCCTTTTTCCCCCCACATTCTTGCCATTTGTTGATTTATTGATGATAGCCATTCTGACAGGTGTAAGATGGTACTTCATTGTCATTTTGATTTGCATCTCTAAGATGATTAGTGACTTTGAGCATATTTTCATATGTCTCTTGGCCTTCCTTATGTGCTCTTTCGAAAAGGTTCTATTTAGGTCCATTGCCCATTTTTTTTTATTGGATTGTTTATCTTCCTTTTGTTAAGTTTTATGACTTTCCTAGAAATTGTGGAAATTAAACACTTACTGAATGTAACATCGGCAAATATATTCTCCCATTCAGTGGGCTTTCCTGTTGTTTTGTTGAGGGTTTCTATTACTGTTACCTCCTTTGTCAAATATTAACTGAGCATAATGGCTTGGGTTGATTTCTGCATTCTCTGTTCAGTTCCATTGGTCTATATGTCTGTCCTTGTGTCAGTATCAGGAAGTTTTGAGAACAGTGGCATCTATAATAATAAAAGTGTAATATGCTAATTAGATTGGACATCCTTCAGGAAGACCTTCTGGACGAAGCTAGAGCTACCAGGGAAGCCCAGATGCCAGGTGTCTGCCTGGTGCTGGAGGGAAGCCACTACCAGCAGCCAGGGGAAAAAAGTCCTACTCTTGCATGAATTTCATCCATTGGCCATCTAGTTGTAATATAATTTGATATCTAGTATTTTGATCTCTCCCACTCTATTTTTCTTTCTCAGGCCGTGTTTCTGAGTTAGAACTCCTAAAGCATTGGCCTACTCCATGTTTCTGAGTTAGAAAAGGAAGAAGGGAAGTTTATAGTTTGGATGCTCCAGAGCAGGGGCTTTAGACAGTACTTCCCTAGAGTCTCAACAGCTTGTTTCCCTTCAGGGTTCCACTGAATTGGATCAGGTGTATCTGACTTTAACAGGGCATAGAGTGGCTGGGCTATCAATGAAAAGCTTGGAACCCAATTTCTACAATATCCGTTCAGGCCCAGAAATCCTCTAAGCTGCTTTTTTGTTTTTGGAAGAAGGAAAAATAGGATTCCTCTAAAACTTTCCGGGTTAAGCAGTAGCCCATCCTTTGATATGAGGTGGCCAAGGTATTTTACTTGAGGTAAGCAAAATTGAAGCGTATCCTTTGAGACCTTATGTCCCTTTACAGATAGCTGTTGTAAGTAAATTGTGTCCTTTTGAGAGTCTAGTAATGTCCTAAAGCATACAAATAAAACATCCACATACTGAATTAGAGTGGAATCTCTAGGAAGTTTAACATCATTTAGATCAGCTTTTAATATCTGGAGGAAATAGGTGGGACTTTCTGTACATCCTTGGGGCATCACAGTCCAAGTTAATTGTCGATCTTCCCAAGTGAAAGCAAAGAGATATTGACTGTCCTTTTCTACTGGAATGCTGAAAAAAGCACTACATAAATCTATTACTGAAAAGTATTGGCAGACCTCAGAAATAGTTGATAATAAAGTATGTGGATTTGGAACCACAGGATGTCAGGAAATAACTATCCTATTTATAGCACTGAGATCCTGCACAAATCTCCACCCTTTCCAATTTGGTTTATTTACTAGAAAGATAGAAGAAATACAGGGACTTGTACATGGAATTATAAGTCCTCTTTTTAAGTAATCTTGTATAATGGGCTTAATTCCAGCTAGTGCATCAGGTCTTAGAGGATATTGGTAAATATTAGGTAAAGGCAAAGTACTATCAATAGTTATTTTAATAGGAGTGGCTGACTCAATCTTGGCAATATCTGTACTGGAAAGGGCCCAAAGTTGCATCGGAACTTTTTGCAACAAATGTTCAGTTTCAAGATCATTTTCCTCTGGTGAAAGTTCCTTTAAAATCATTATTTTTCCAATTGGTTCAGTATCTGATTCATTTAGTTCTAAATACATTTCACCTTTTGGGGGAAAAAGATATATGAGCATCATGGGTTTCAGGAAAATCTCTCCCTATCAGGTGAATTGGGGCTGATTTGACCAGTAAGAATATATGTTGCCCTGTAACATCCTCTAGTTGAAAGGGGACTGGTTCTGACTTAAAAACAGTCATTGGTTGGTTAGACACCCCCACCATTTGTACAGAAGCTTTGCTCCAAGGGAGAGGGAAATTTAGATGGGTAGGGTTAAGAACAGATAAAGTGGCCCCAGTATCCACACGGGCTTTACTAACTTCTTCTTTTATGATAATTTCAATTTCTCCTAAAGTATTAGTTAAGGAGAAGGGGAAGAACCCTCTCATAGTCCTCAGAGCAGCCCTATGCTTGCTTCTGTCTGTTTTCTCTTTTCAAATCCTATTTCTGTTTTCTACAGTCTTTCTTATGGTGGCCTGGCTTTTTGCAGTAAAAACAGACTCCTAAAGTAGAACTGGCTTGGTTGCTTAATTGTTGAAGCTGTAAGTTCATAATTTGGGCAACTTTATCTTTTTCTTTCTTTTGGATAGTTTTAGGTAGCTGATCAGACAGAAGAGCCAGTTAATCAGCATGCGTAGTCTGCCAGTTCAATTTATGTTGTTTGATCAGAGTTACAAGTTCTTCATCTAGTCCTTCCAAAAATGCTGAATTTAGTAAGGGATCATTTTGATGATCCTTAAAACTGTCTGGTGACAGACCTGAATATCATTTGAAAGTCTTTTCAAAATGTTCAAAGAAACCAAGCACTGGTTCATCAGGCTTTCTTTTATATTGCTGGGTCTTGGTCAAGTCCAATCTCCAAGGAAAAATTTCAGGTAGGGCTTGATAAAGTTGGTGGGCCAATTCCCTGCATTTTTCTCTGTCTGTCTCTGTTTTAAAAAAATCATCTACAGGAGTATTCCAGTGAACCTTATTCAGCCATTATGTTGCCTTGCTCTCAGAAACCACTAGGTGTATTAATTGGAACAGGTCAGAATAGCCAGGTTCATATGTTCTAACAGTTAAATCAAATTCCTTTGCAAACCCATCAGGGTCTTGCAGAGGGTCAGGAAAATCTTTAGCTAGGTTTCTTAATTCTGTTCTAGTCCAAGGAACATATACAATTGCTGGATCCCCTCTACCTGAGACAGGCTTTTCCTGGAAAGGAGCTGTTAGAGTTCTTGAATCATCTTTCTCTGAGTTTGTATTCTCAATTTCCCCTATATCAGCAGGAAATGGTGGTTGAGGAGATATAAAAGGAGGAGGAAGAGAGATGGAGGGCAAGTCTGCACAAGAAAGCTCAAGCAGCAAAGGGTATAGTGGAGGAGCAGTGAGAGGGGGGGGAATGGGGGTTTGGCACTTACTTGCTTCAGTGGCCTTCTTCAGTTCAGAGACAGATTTCAAAATTTTCTTATTAACTTCTTGTAGGAAAGATATGTTATCCAATCCTCTCCTAGAAGTTTCTAATTTCTAATCAAGATAAGCTTCCCATTCATTTAATTTAATTTTAGAGCCGGCTTTTTCTAATTGAGCATGCAGAAAAATCAATTGTATATGTTCCCCACTTTGGTCATTTCAAGTTGTTATCATTTTTAGTTAAATTTTCCCATTTTTGTAAATACTTGCAAGTTGAAATTGCATACGAATTGTACATGTACCCTGCTGGAGTGTTAATAGGGGGCTGGGATTCTTGGGGTTTAGCAACCTCAGATGTGCAATTTTCCATCTTTTAAAATTTATTATTATTATTGAATATCTGCAGAGTCTGAGCAAATTTTTCTAGGGGTGTTATGTAGTGGGTTGCAAAGTGTGCTGCTTATGGGTTGAGCTCCATGAGGCTGTCACCCCTCATGTGGCAATTCAACCTTCCTATGTGCCTCGGTTTCTCTCTTGGCTGTCTAAAACATCCAGAAGAGCAGAGGGCACTGGCTTACCAGGCCTTATAGGCGCTCCCCCTGGATGAGCCAGTCAGTTAATTACACGTGAGCTGGAATTTCCCTATGGGGCTCCTTCAAGTCTTGAGGGATGACCTCTGACACATCCACAAGGTTCTTAGTTGCCTAAGAACACCCATGAATCAGGCAGGAGGGAGGATGTGCCCCTTTATCTTCCGAGCTGAACGAGTTCAGCCCTCATAAATTTAGCGAAGATTTTTTGCTCAAACTCTCAGAAAGCAATTCTAATTGAAAAGCCAGAATCAAAACCAGCCACCTGTTTGTTTGTTTTTTCTCTCCAGTCTTGCCTTAACCTGAGTTCTATTAACCCTAAATCTTAGTTACACCTTGAGGATTTTAAAACAGCTCAAATAAAGTCAAACCCCCTACCAAAACAAGGGAAGGCTCTGAATCCAAGAGACAACTCACCCAAATTCACCTGATATTGCAGGGAGCTGGTGGGGCTCAATGGGCCCCTGCTGGATCCTAGCACTGAGTTCTAGTCCACAAGGTGGTCCTGGGTGAGCTTCTTTGGAATCTTGCAGTGACTAGGCCAAGAAATGTTAATGAAAAAAAAAACCCATTGAAACCTGTAAAGAATTTTTGTGAGTTTATTTGAGCCAAACTGTCGACATATGCCAGGAAGCAGAACCTCAAAGGATTGAGATAATGCTGTGAAGAATGGAGAGTTACATTTCTATATTTATACATTGCAATCAAATGAAAGGGACGTAGGTGACCTACATGAAATTCATTTGTGATAGATTAGGGAGGTGGGACAGAGTAAAGCGGGACACCTCTGGGATAGGTAAAAGGTGAAATGAGGGACATGAGCTTCTTTTACAGAGATGGATACAGGATATTTTAACGTAATTAACAGTTGACAATTAACTTGATAACAATAACAGTGAGGGAATGTCTCGAGGCCATTTGTTGTGCCCTGAGTAGTCCAGGGTAAAAAGGAAGTTACAAGTTACCCAGACATCTCACAGATATGTTATCTTAAAGACAGGAAGGCAAATGGGCTCAGTAAAGAAGATCTAAGTTGATCTTTGTCAGGTGAAATATTGGTCTAGGACATGACTACCCACTCTAACCTGTTTATAGTTAGATATTTAATTTTCAAACTATCTTTTGTGGTTATTTTAGGGCTCTGAGTTTGCAAGACTGCCATGCAGGCCTTCCCTGAGCTTGTCAGATTAGCATGTGGCTCTTTTCTTTCACATACAGAACTAATGGTTTTTCTTTTGCTTCTTTTAAGATTCTATGTCTTCAACATTTAACATTTAAATATGATGTGTCAGAGAACATAGATCATAGCATAAGTAAATGCCAATACTCTCTACCTCCCACAACATAAAAATTTCAACCAATCATGATCAGCATGGCTCAGTGGTTAAGCGTGGGCCTATGAACCAGCAGATCATGGTGTGATTCCTGGTCAGGGAACATGCCCATATTGTGGGCATGCCAAGGGTTAAAGACAAAGAGAGACTCTTAAAAGCAGAAAGACATATAGTTTCCACCTGTTATCTCAACAGAAACTTTGAAGGCCAGAAGGGGTTGGTAAGAAATATTCATAGTGATTGAATGGAAGGTTGAAAGAAACCAAGATGGCGGCATAAGGTAGAGACACCCAAATGCAGCCTACCACCACAAATTTGAATTTAAAACTGGAAAACAGGGGAGGCATTGCCCTGAAGCACAGGACGGCTAGCTGAGAGGAGGCTCTGCCATCTGTGAAGGAGAGAGAAGGCACGCTGACCCTCAGAAACTGTGAAGGTAGATAGAACTGTGCATTCGAAAAGGCACTGGCTCAATCCCGGTGTGCCGAGATTGCTGCTGGGTGACTCCTGGTGCTCAGAGAGGGTTGACAGCTAACGCACAGCTGGCTTTCTTGTTTGAGAGGATAACAGAATCACCCTATTGCTCTGATAGATGGCCCCAGTCAGGGAGAAGCCAGACTGTCAGGCAGTAGGCAGAGATCTCTCAGAGGTGTGTGAAGCCAGGGGCCATTACTGCAGGACTTGGGGAGGAGCACCAACCTAAGACTCTATCCCATCCAAGCTGAGCACAGAAGCTCTCCCAGAGGCTGGCTTTCTCTAAGGAGGGACTGCCCAGAATCCAAAGGTTGTCTGCGCCTTTACCAAAGAGGTGTGTGCGTCTGCAACCAATCTTGCGAGACTCACCATGAACAGGACTTTTCTAAGGCAAGACTGACAGGGAACCAAAGATTGTCTGCACCACCCCAAGACTTTGCCCCATCCAAGCGGAGTACAGAAGCCCTCCTAGCTGAGACACTGCTGATCCTCACAGCCAATTGTCTTGGAGATTAATGCTTCCCAGTGATACCAACAATAAGCAAGGCTTAACAACAAGACTGCACACTCAGCCCATAAAGGGCTACACCAAGACTGTCCACCGCAGGTAACTGGGAAGGCTGTGCTACTGGGCTTTACCAGAACACCTAGCACACAAAACTATTATATCAAATCAGGAAAACAACTAAAATGCAGAAAAGAGGCAGGATACAAAGGAAGGAGATGGAGGAAAAGAAAAGAATGGACATTGAGTTCAAAACTACAGTTATAAGGCTTTTCAAGAATATCCTAAAAAAAAAAAAAAAAGGCTGATAAAATAAATGAGACCTATGAGGATATGAAAAGGGATCAAATAGAAATAAAAGGGATCAACTACAATAGAAATAAAGAAAACATTGTCTGAAATAAAAAATATTACACAGAGTCCTAAAAACAGACTGGAGGATCGCAAGAATCAAGACAAATATTTAGAACACAAAGAGCCAGAGGACACTCCTCTGCAGAAGCAAGAAGATAAGAGAATCCACAAAGTAGAAGATAGTGTAAGAAACCTCTGGGACAATTTCAAGCGAACCAACATCAGAATTATGGGGATCCCAGAAGAAGAGAGAAAGCAAGATACCGAAAGAATACTGGAAGAAACAGTGACAGAAAACTTCCCCCACCTGGGGAAAGAAATAGACTTACAAGTCCAGGAAGTACACAGAACCCCAAACAAAAGGAACCCAAAGAGGACCATACCAAGACACATCATAATTAAAATCCCAAGAGCAAAAGACAAAGAGAGAATATTAAAAGCAGCAAGAGCAAAGCAGGTAGTTACCTATAAAGGAGCACCCATACGATTGTCAGCTGATTTCTCAACAGAAACCATGCAGGCCAGACAGGAATGGCAAGAAATATTCAAGGTGATAAATAGCAAGAACCTACAGCCAAAAATAATCTACCCAGCAAAGCTATCACTCAGAATTGAAGGCCAGATAAGAGCTTCACAAATAAAATTTAAAAAAATTAAATGAGTTCATCACAGCCAAACCAGAATTATATGAATTGTTGAAGGGGGTTCTTTAGGAAGAGGAAGAAGATAAAGATAAAAATTATGAACAACAAATATGTAACTATCAACAAGTGAATCTAAAAACCAAGGGATTTAAAAAATCTGATGAACAATATTAACTGGTAAATATGATAGAATCAGAGGTATGGAAGGGGAGTGGACTGACGATTCTCAGGGAAAAGGGGAGTGGGGGTGTGGGAAGAGACTGAACAACAACTATGCACCTATGGATGAAAACAATGGGGGATGGGGAATGGACAGAGAGTGGAGTGGGAACCTAGTGGAGCGGAGCAATTGAGGGGGGTGGAGAGAACACATTTGTAATAATCTGAGCAATAAAGATTTATTAAAAAAAAAAAAAAGCTAAAGGAGTTCATCACCACCAAACCAGTATTAGATGAAATGTTGAAGGATATTCTTTAAAAAAGAGAATAAAAAAGAATATAAAACATATGAACAATAAAATGGCAGCAAATATATGTCCATCAACAACTTAATCTAAAAATCTAAATAAATGACCAGGAATCCAATGAACAAAATAAACTGATGAATAAAATAGGCCAGAGGTATGGAAACATGTAACAGACTGACAAATCTCAGAGGAAAAGGGAGAGAGGGCGGGAAGAAATTAACCAAAGAAATTATATGCATATGCATCACCTATGGACACAGACAATAAGGCAGTGAAGGCCTTTAGTGTGGTAGGCTTGGGTGGAGGGGAGTTTTAGAGGGAGAAAGTAGATGTCTGTAATACTCTTTACAATAAAGATTTAAAAATAGAAAATGCTAAAAAAAAAAAAAAAAAAAAGTAAATATGATGTATCTTGGTGTTTTCCTCTTTAGATTCATCTTGTTAGGGACTGCCTGTACTACTGGGTCTTGGATATCTGTTTTCTTTGTCAGATTAAGGATCTTTTTAGTCAGTTCTTCTTGGAAAAGGTTTTCTGTCCTCCTCCCCCATATATATATATATATATATATATATATATATATATATATATATGACCCCTATAATGTGAATGTTAATATGCTTGATGTTGTCCCAGAGGTCCTTTTAACTCTTCATTTTTTAATTAATTTTTCTTTTTGCTGTTCCAGTCAGATGACTTCCAGTACCCTATCTTTCATGTCACTGACCCATTCTTCTGAATAATTAACTGTGGGATCCTTCTATTGAATTTTTTTTCATTTCAGTTATTGTATTCTTAAGTTCTGTTTGGTTCTTTTGAATATTTTCTATGTCTTTGTTAAAGTTCTCAATGTGTTCATCCATACTTCTCCTGAGTCTGGTTTGCAGTATTATGACTATTACTTTTAACTCTTTATTTGGTAGACTATTTATCTTCATTTCATCTTGTTGTTTTTCAGGGGATTTATCTTATTCTTTCATTTGATGTATATTCCTGTATTTTCTCATTTGTTATTGAATTTTTTGTTGTTGTTTCTACATTTATGTAGATAAACTACACCTTGCAGTATTGAAAGAGTGGCCTTATGTAGAAAGTACACTGTGGGGCACAGTGGACACCCCCACACACACACACACAATCACCAGAGCCAGGAACTCCAGAGTGTTCTCTGTATAGGCAGCATGTACTCTTCCATTGTGGTTGGGTTGTGACTCTTGTGGGTGGACTATAAGGTTAGGCTGGTCCCTGGCCTATCTGGCTGTGAGTCCTGGCTACAACTGCTGCAGGTATACTGGTACGTGGAGCATACCCCTGGCATGACTTGCTGTGGTATTTGGCCACAACTGCGGCTGTTGTGCTGGTACCCAGGGCAGGTCTCTGGTGTGGGTGGCTGTGAGGCCCGGCCTCTACTGTTGCATGTGCATTGGTATATGGGTACTAGCCTCACAGAATGGGATGCTGATTTGGGGGGGGGCCTCTGCTGTCATTCACGGCTTCCTACTGGATGGGTGGCAGGGTAACTCTTTGCAGGGGCTTCAGTGCCTCCCTGGGCCACCTGCCAGTTACTTTGTAGCAGGTTGTCACTTTGGAAAAGGTCTTTAGAGAACACCATTATGGGCTGAATGGTAAGTTGGTTAGTGGAAAGTGTCAGAACTGGCACCTATCAACATCAAGGGTGGCTGGCTGGGTGGAGAATAAAATAAATAAAAATATGGCACCAGAAAGTGCTTCCATCCCTGAAAATCAGATCTCTGCTCCTCTAACACACACCTTAAAATTAGTCCATGTATCTCCATCACATATGACCCAGGCACTTCTGTGCTGGGACTCAGAATGAGCGAATTTGTGCATGGGCCTTTTAAGGGAGGAGTCTCAGTTTCCTATAGCCGTTCAACTCTCCCGACATAACCTCATTGGTTTTCAAATCCAAATGTTATAGGGGTTCTTCTTCCTGATGCAGGTTCCCAAGGATTGGGAACCTAATGTAGGTTTCTTTGCTCTTCAAACGAGATCTCTATGGTTGTAGAGTGCCATACTGGGGGTGTGGAATCTGACTAGACCCCATATCCACCCCTCTTACCCATCCCAATTTAGCTTTTTCTTTATATCCTCAGTTATAAAGAATTTGTTCTGCTAATCTTCATGTCACACTCAGAGATATTTGCTTCACATGTACTTGTAGTTTTGGTGTGTCCATGGGAGAAAGTGAGTCCAGGATCTCTTAACTCCACTATGTTGATCCTGCCTCCCCTTAAATGTGCTTTTTAAAGTTTTGTATTATATAATAACTGGAAGGGCAAAACAATCAGAAAGAGTAAGTCAGAAAGGTGTCTTCCTTGGGATGAGTGATTGTTCCTGAGACTATTTCATGTAAATTGGCAGTTTCTTGAGATACAGCTCTAAAGGACAATGCACAGCAGTGAGCAAAAGATTACAAGCTATGCTTTCCTTTTCTGATTAGAGAAATAAAATTCCAAAGTTATATAACAGCAAATATGGAGGTACCGAAGTATTTTCATAAGTACATTGTATATTTACTGTGTTAAAAAAAATGCACGAGCACACGTACATGCATGTACACACACACACACACACACACACACACACACACACACTCACACACAACACCCCTGAGAAATTGTAGGTCCCTTTGTAAATATTAAGAAGACACCTTGCATTTGTTTTTTATTTTTTGGGGTGTGTGTGTGTGTGTGGTTTTTTACTTTGTTTCTTTTATAGCCTTCATGGTTTTTGTCTTTTCCCATCTGACTTATTTCACTTAGCATAAGACTCTCAAGATCCACCCACGTTATTACACTCATAGATACAGAAAACAGAATGGTGGTTACCAGAAGGGAAGGGGTGGAAGGGTTAATTAGGTAAATAGAGTCAAATATATGGTAACAGAAGGAACCTGGACTTCAGCTGGTGACCATCCAATAGAGTATACAGATACTGAATTATAATGTTGTACACCTGAAATTTATACAATGATACTAAACAATATTATCTCAATAAATACATTTTTTAAAGTGAAAAGGGCATCTTGGAATACTGATTCAGTGATAAATATATCCTAGGAATACTGGTTCTTAAGAGTTTATATTTTCAGTCCAAGTACACAAGATCTATATAAAAGTGATGTTTTACAGGTATGGGCTTATCATAAAAGTACCAAGAATAACTCAATTCTTTATTTTCTTTGCGATGGTCATACTTTATTTCAGTGTGATGACTGGCAATGCTATTTCATAATTATCTTTAAGTATTTGACATACTCTTTCTATGAAGTACATAAATATGTTAGGTTTGAATCATTTGCTATTTAGTCCATCAAAATATTTGACTATTAAGAAATCCATATACATGTCAGTGACCATTTTATTGAAAGCCTGGCAAGTCTTCTTAATCTACACCAAAAGTATGTCTGCTTATATTCCTACTAGTGGCCCAATTCATGAAATTCATGAGGGAGGTGGAGGGAGGTAACCCTCAGTTGCCCTGCACCGTCTCCAATCTGGGACTCCTAGGGCAGTGGTCAGTAAACTCATTTAGTCAACAGAGCCAAATATCAACAGTACAACGATTGAAATTTCTTTTGAGAGCTGAAAACCAACTTCTGCACATGGGCCATGAAGTTTCAATCGCACTGTACGTGCACACCAGCATGTGATATTTTGTGGAAGAGCCACCCACACTCAAGGGGCCAAAGAGTTGTATGTGGCTCGTGAGCCACAGTTTGCTGACCACTGCCCTAGGGAAATGGCTGACTGCCAGTTTAGGCCTGATGCCACTAACCCACAGGGATTGGGCCTAAACTGTCAGTCGGACATCCTTCTCTCAATCAGGGACTGCTGGCTCCTAAGTGCTCACATGCCTGCCTGCCTGCCTGATCGCCCCTAACCACTCTGCATACTGGTCTGATTGCCCCCAACTGTCCCCTTGCTGGCCTGCTAGCCCTCAACTGCCCCCTGCCGACCTGCTGGGCCCCAACTGCCCCCCCCCCCACCGGCCAGCTCACCTCCCAACTGCTCCCCTCTGCTGGCCTGCTTGCCTCTGACTGCCGGCCTGTTCGCCCCTAACTGCCTCTGCCTTGGCCCCACCACCATGGCTTTGTCCAGAAGAACGTCAGGTAGGTCTCCCGATCTAATTATATATTACCCTTTTATTAGTATAGATAGGATACCACTTTAGTAGGATTATCTTCACTTCCTGATTAATTCATAAACTATCTCCTAAGAGCAGAATTTGCAAATCCAAAGGCTATATTATTTAAAGCAAAAGTTGAAACTTAGAACCTAAGAAGTATAGCCCTTGATGAGACCACAGAGGCTATCTCATTGCAGTAAATATTGCTAAGTACCACTGATATTTTTTTATATCTCCTTTCTCTATTTAGTAAAAATTATAATATTTATCTGGGAACATGGCTACCCAATACAGTCTTCTATCCCATGTATCTCTTGGAGTTAGTTGGGCCAGGTCACTAAGCCCTGACCAATAGGATGTGACAGAAATAATCGGTTTCCTCCCTTTCTGTCCCCGTTATCTAATGGATGAAATTCAGAGATGGTGGTCATTATGGTGGGTCATCGTAGACCATGTAAGTGGGGAAAATACCCTATAAAATGAATAACAATAGGGGAGGAGTCTGGACCCTGTAACCCTGAAGGTACCACACTACCCTGGAATGCTTATGCTTATACTTCTACAAAAGAGATAATGTATGTTCTGTTATACTAGTCGAATCCTTTCAGTTTATAGGTGATAAAGCAAAGACTCAGAGAGATAAACTTGTTTAGAATCACTCAGCCAGAGTGTGGCATTCCTTAGAGTCTAATTCAGGCCTTTGGTTTAAATGCTTATTTCTCATCATCTACTGTCTCCAGGAAAATGAGGCCACTTAAACACAAAAATTCATGTAAAAAAATCACTTTTAAATTTAAACTTCACTTTTACTTATTTTTAATGCTTTTTCACTAAGAATGGAGCTTTGAAACAAATTAAAAGACTTTCATCAAATACAATAAAACATTAGATATTCAATCATTGAGATTTACTGATACATGTAAATTTCACTTTATAGTTACCCTTCTCAAGTTTATAGCATTGCATTTAAGTGTCTTTGATAATAAAAATAGAACTGATGAATGATAGAATATGCCTGTAGGATTTCTAAACATTTCAAATGGCTCAGCTTACTCTAAATAGCCTCAGGGCAATAATCAGGGTGAAATTATTTCTGTCAATTTTGGGTGTGGGCTGGATATCATCTAATCTTCTTTCTAAAAAATGAAATTTTCTCTAGAGTAAATTTTTGTTGTCACAGTTTCATCTATTATTTTTTTAAAGGTAAGCAAACATGCATTTATTAGTTTCTAAATAAGAAGCTTGATGACTGCTTCTTAAATTTGGAAGTTAATTAATGATTTAGAAAAGTTAGCGGGTGATCAGGCCAGCAGGGTAAGGCAGTTTGGAGGGACCAGGCCTGCAAGGGAGGAAACTTGGGGGTGATCAGGCTGACAGGGGAGGGAAGTTGGGGGCTACCAGGCCTGCAGGGGAGGGCAGTTGGGTGACCAGGGCTGCAAGGGAAGGAAGTTGGAGGGATCAGGCCTGCAAGGGAGGACAGTTGTGGGGGACCAGGCCTGCAGGGGAGGACAGTTGGGTGACCAGGGCTGCAAGGGAAGGAAGTTGGAGGGATCAGGCCTGCAAGGGAGGACAGTTGTGGGGGACCAGGCCTGCAAGGGAGGACAGTCAGGGGCAATTGGGCTGGCAGTGGAGGGTTGTTAGAGGCAATCAGGCCAACAGGGGAGGGCAGTTGGGTAGGTCCAGGCCTACGGGGAAGGCAGTTGAGGGCGATCAGGCAAGCAGGGGAGGGCAGTAAGGGGCACACAGGCCTGCAGGGGAGGGCAGTTTAGGGTGACCAGGCCTATAGGAGAGGGCAGTTGAGGGGGGAAGACCAGGCCTGCAAGGGAGGGCCATTAGGGGCAACCAGGCTGGCAAGGGAGGATAATTAGGGATAACCAGACCAGCAGGGGAGGGCAGTTAGTGGCAAAAGGGCAGGCAGGAAAGCAGTTATGTTTTGATTAGGCTGGCAGGCAGAAGTGGTTAGGGGCAATCAGGCAGGCAGCAGGTGAGTGGTTGGGAGCCAGTAGTCCTGGTTTGTGAGAAGACAGTTGGACATCCCTCGAGGGGTCCCAGATTGGAGATGGTGCAGGCTGGGCTGGGGGACAACCCCTATGCAAAAATTTTGTGCACTGGGCCTCTAGTATTATTATAAAAATATAAAATTTTAATTGAAATATAATAAACATCAATAAAATACATGTTATCAGTCAGCATTATGGATTTGCACAAAGTCAACATACTCTGAAATTAGCACTAAGATGAAGTAATAGAACAGAATCAACACTTTAGAAGGCCCTGGTGACAGATTTAGTCTTTGTTACCCACAAAGGGTAAGTGCTCTCTTGACTTCTAACACTAGAGATTACTTTGCCAATGTTTGAATCTTATATAAATAAAATCACAGAATCTGACTACTTTTGCTCAAAATTATGTTAATAAGATTTGTCCACAGAGAGACAAGATGGCAGAAGAATAGGCAGACATATCCTGAGCCTTGTTCTGGAACAGATAGAGGGAGCAGCTGAAATGAGAGGAATCCAGCCCAAATTGGCAAAGGTGATGCAGCTGGTGAGTCAGTTTGCAACTGAGAAGGGCAGAGATCTCCTGGAGAAGGGGTAAAATCGGGGATCTGGGCAATATAATCTGCCAGATTTCTATGTCCAGAGGGTCAGAGGAAAACTACACAGCACTAAGCCGCATCCCTGAGGACAGGCAAAGCATCTGACTGTGGGAAGAAGGGTCCACAGGACTGTAGGAGGTAGTGGATTTTAGACCTTGGAGTCTGGATTAGGGATATGAGCTCAAAGGCAGCCCTGGAGAGCTAGCTTCCCAGCCGCACAGTCCTGGTAAGAGAGGAGCTTGTAGAGACATGGTCCCTCCTCACGTTGGGGGCTGTGTGTTTCTCCATTGAACCTACTTTGTAGGACCTTTCAGATACAGAGGTGCAAGAGAAGTGGAAGAGTTATGGAATCTGGGGAGAGTAGGTGGTGGATAGTCTAGGAGAGGTGGAAGCGTGTCTAGTGTTGAGCCACATCTGGTCTCCACTTGCCATTTTCTCCTGAGAGATAATCCCCCCTCCAGTCTCTAGGCCAGTGTTTTTCAACCTTTTTTGGGCAAAGGCACACTTGTTTCATGAAAAAAATCACGAGGCACACCACAATTAGAAAATGTTAAAAAATTTAACTCTGTGCCTATATTGACTATATATAAAGTAATTCTCTTGAATAGGAATCAAATAAACACAAAGAAAGTATTTTATAATTACTTTATTATGAAATATTAAGTAAACAAAATAGTGAAAAATTATAAAATTCTTGTCTTGTCTGCACCTACGGCACACCAGGCAACATCTCGGTTAAAAAACGCTGCTCTAGGCAACCAATATAGCCACACCCAGATTCCACCCTGATTAACACCATGGAATCTCAATACTCTCTGAGGCCATAGGAACTGCCCAAAAGAAAAGTCTTTAGAAGCTAGGTGCCTCAATTATGCAGTTACACTGCCAGGGCCATTCAAAGTGCTTCAGTATGCCTTACTGGCAGTCTTATTGTGGGTGCTCCTGTGAGCCTCCACTGGGAGTAAGCACATATCCACCACAGGTGAAGCAGCAAAAGCTGAATCTGTCCACCCTACAACTACAGAACTCTGGGCAACACAGTCACATCATTCTTGAGTGCAGGCCCCCTGAGCCATATGACCCTGACAGACAGTTCCTTGGTGCCACTGTGAGTCACCACAGGGCAAGCATGATTTCAATTTAGGGTGCAAGACAACAAAAGAAGGCATACTTCCCTACATGACTGCTGACTTCTAGACACGGCAGTTGTAGCTCGCAGGCCTACATCAAAAGAACCCAAATAGTTCCAATAGGGAACTACACTAGATTACCAAGCCCAGGAGAACTGAGAGATTACACCAGTAGCACCATCCCCAAAAGAACCTGGGTAGAAAAGCAATTGGATCTACAATTAAAACATTATAGGAAAACATGGGGGGCAGGGGGTGGGAAAGGAGGGAAGACACAAAAAGGTAATCCCCAAAGGAAAGAAAAAGAGGAAACACCAGAAAGGGAGTAAAATGAACTTGAGGCTAGCAGCTTAAGTGAGAAAGAATTCAGAGTATTTGTTATAAAGATGTTTAAATGGATGGATGACAAATAAACACAACTCAATGAGAACTATAAGGAGCTGAATGAAAATGTCACCAACATGAAAAGAAACCAAGAAGATATGAAGAATGACATAGCTGCAATAAAGAACACATTGGAAGCCTTTAAAAGTAGACTAGAAGAGGCTGAGGACCGCATCAGCGAATTAGAATACAAGGTAGGAAAAAAACACACAAACACAGCAGTAACTGGAAAGAAGACGTAAAAAGCAAGAGTAGAGCCTAAGGAAGCTTTGGGACAACACAAAATGAAACAAAATTCGAATAATAGGGATACAAGGAGAGGAAGAAAAGCAAGAAATAGAAAACCTCTTGGAAGAAATAATGACAGAAAACTCCCCTGATACTGGCAAGAAAAAAACTATGCATGTCCAAGAAGCACAGAGTCACAAAAAAAACTGAAACCCAAAAGACCGACACCAAGACACATCATAAGTAAATTGGCAAACACTAATGACAAAGTAAGAATCTTAAAGGCTGCCAAAGAGAGGCAGAAAGTTACCTACAGAAAGATCTCCAATTAGAATATCAACTGATCTCTCAACAGAAACATACCAGGCCAGAAGGGAATGGAATGAAATATACAAAGTGATGCAACGCAAGGGACTGAATCCAAGAACACTATACCAAGCAAAGCTATCATTCAAAATTGAAGGTGAAATCAGGAGCTTAATAGACAAAAAAAGGCTAAGGGAGTTTATTATCACCAATCCAACAATGCAAAAAATGCTAAATGGACTGCTGTAAAAAGAAGAAAGAGAAAGTAAAAAAGAAACACAAACACTAAGGAAAAATATGTCAACAAACATGTACGTTTCAATAACATTAAAGGTAAATGGATTAAATGCACCAATCAAAAGACATAGGGTAGTTGAATGGTCAAGAAAACATGACCCATATATTTGCTGTCTACAAGATACCCACCTCAAAGCAAAGGATTCATACAGACTGAGAGTTAAGGGATGGAAAAATATTTTTCAGGCAAATGGAAATGAGAAAAAAGCTGGGATTGCAATACTTATATGTAATAAAATAGATCTCAAAGTAGAAGCCATAACAATAGATAAGGAAGGCCACTACATAATACTAAAGGGAGCAATTCAGCAAGAAGCAATAACTCTGGTAAACATATATACACCCAACGCAGGACCACCAAAATATATTAAAAATCTCCTAGAAGATATCAAGGGAGAGATTGACAACAATACATTCATAGTAGGAGACTTTTTAAAATATGTATATTTTATTGTTTTTTTACAGAGAGGAAGAAGAGGGATAGAGAGTTAGAAACATCAATGACAGAGAATCATTGATCAGCTGCCTCTTGAACACCCCCCACTGGGGATGTGCCCACAACCAAGGTACATGCCCTTGACCAGAAGTGAACCTGGGACCTTTTAGTCCATAGGCCGACGCTCTATCTACTGAGACAAACTGGTTTCGGCATAGTAGGAGACTTTAATATAACACAGACATCACTGGATAAATCCACTAGACAAAAAATCAGAAAAGAAACAGCAATTCTAAATGACACAATAGATCAAATGGACCTAATTGACATCTTCAGAGAATTTCACCCCAAAGCCATGGAATATAAGGTTCTTCTCAAGTGCACATGGGGCATTTCAAAAAATAGACCACATATTGGGTCACAAGATAAGTTTCCCCAAATTCAGAAAGATTGAAATCAAATCAAGCATTTTCTCAGACCACAATGTCATAATATTAGAAATAAACTATAGCCTTGAGGGGGACAAGATGGTGACTGAACAGATGGACTTGTTCTGACCCTGGCCCCAGAACAGATAAAAGCAGCGTCTGAGTTGCTCAGGGAATATTGATTGGCAGCTAAGGGGCAGTGGAACTCTAAAGGAAGGTAAGGGAGGGTCCGCTGGACAGAATTTCCTGACCAAGCAGCCAGCACTGCTGTGGCGGCGGCGACCTCTCCCGGAGCTACGGGCTCGGAGGGAAGGCTGCGCCATCTTACCAGGAAAGGAGGATCTTCTCTGAGGCCTGGAAAAGCCCATAGCAGAGGAGACCAACAAGAGTTGTGATGCCCCGATCAGCGCAAACACATGGATTCAAGGGAGTTCTTAGGTCACCCATGAAAAGGTCAAAGTTTACGGGGATAGCGTGAGGGTTCTGGGTCCCACGGTGCAGGCAGCGACTGTAGCCATGAAGCTCCGGCCCCCCCTCCATTGTAGCCGCCGAGCACCCAAGCGGCCGCCCGCACCGAGCTGCGCCCAAAGAAGGCCGCAGCGAGAATCCTGCCCAGCGACACCCAGTGCTGGGTTTGGCGTAATCTTCCCCAGAAGCGGAACTTTTTTTAAAACCCCAGGGGACACAGGACAGATTGTTAAGAATTGGGGCTGTCCCGTCAAGGGTGGAACATCTGGACATCTTGGCGCCTGATCCCCTTCACCCCCTTGCTTCTGAATACTAGGGAAAGACTGCCCATTTGGGCATATCCTGGGGACTGCAGGGGGAAATTGCCTTCCTGGAAATGGGGGTTCAGAGCCAGAAGAGAAAGTCTGGGAACCAGCAGGCACTCTGCCAGCTAGAGCCATAGAGAAAGAAGCCAGAGCAACCAAAAAGGCTGGGAAGTCAAACCTGCCAGCTAGGGGCTGAATTACAAACTGCCATTTTTTTTTCTTTACTTTTAATTAATCAAAAATAAATGGACACAAATATCTAAGATATAGCCTACTTGAAATTAAGGACTACCTTACAAAACTGAGGTGCAGTGGAGCGCTGGGAGCTGCAAGACTGTCTGGTCCGAGAATCAGGCATGCCAAGTACAATATCAGAGGAAGCAAATGACCACTCCTGGACATTTTTATGCTAATTTTACTATTTTTATTTTATTTTCATTTTTTACATCTTTTACTTAATTTTCATTTTTTTACATCTTTTACTTAAGAAATGAATTTTTTCTTTTTTTATTACTTGATTTTACCTTTTCAATCTCAATCATCACTATTACTACTGCTATTTTGCAATTTTTGTATCCTTTTTCTTCTTTTTTTTCTCTTTTCTCTACAGTACCATTTTATTTTTTCTTTATTTTACATTGGGAGTAATCTTCATTCTATATTAATCTCTACTATAGCATCGTTCTACCCTATCTCAACTCAACCTTTACACCATCATTTTCTTACTAAACTTTAGCCTTTTAGTCTCCTATCTATCCTATCCCTTTCTGGATTTAGTTTTTCCTCTATTATTTCTGTATACTCCCTGCTAAAGCTCCCACTATACTTATAGACCTAAGTTCCAAAGCCTGATCCAAATGTATAAATACCACTCTCTGCACTATATAACTAGTTTAAAAAAACACACAAAACTGTTCTCCTCTCTATCCCTTTGTCATTGTTTGTGTGAATGTTGATTATTGTGAATCTTTATGCTTTTTAGTGAAATTGTTATGCATATTCCTGGGTTGTTATTGTTGCTTTGTATTTTTAAAAAAATCCTTTGTTTTTGTTTTTGTTTTTTACTTCTGTACATCATAGCCTTACCTAATAATAGTGGATATTGTAGTTTGTATTAATCACCAAGTATTGTTGCTGCCATTGCTGGAATTAGTGGTTGTTCTATGGGAATTTTAGTTTGTTTCCCATTTCTCTCTTAGTTTGCTTCTTCTCTCTCTCTCTCTTTCTCTCTCTCTCTCTCTCTCTCTCTCTCTCTCTCTCTCTCTCTCTCCTCTCTCTTTTTTCAATTTTCCCTGTTTTCCAATTTCATTTTGTCATTACTTTTTTTCTTCTTTTTCTATCTCTTTATCCCTATTTATTTATTTATTTATTTATCTTAATTTTTACCTTCCTTCCTTCTCTCCTAACCCCTAATTTGCCTTTCTCTAGTGGTAACATTTATTAGAGGTTATTAATATCATAAATACATTCCTGTTGAGTGACTCTTGTGTTGTACCTGGTAGTTTTGTATTTTGTGCCTTTAAATCAACGCAGGAGAAGGAACACCACATAACCTGACATCCTGAGAAGAGAGACCATGGGGAGACAAAGAAATAGCCTGCATATGAAAGAAAAGCAGGCATTACCAGAAAAGGAAGTAAATGAGTTAGAGGCAAGCAATCTACCAGAGCAAGAATTTAGAGTAATGTTCATAGGATGGCTAAAAAGAATGGAAGAGAAATTTGACAATAACCAAAAAGAAATGAGGAAGAACCATGAGGAATTGAAGAAGAACCAAGAGGAATTGAAGAAGAACCAAGAAGAAATGAAAAATGACATCGCTACCATGAAGAACTCAATAGAAAGCATGAAGAATAGACTAGATGAAGCAGAGGACCGCTTCAGTGAGCTAGAAGACAAGATGCAAAATAATACCCAATTAGAGCAGCTTCTAAAAAAAAAATTAAAAAGCAGGAAGGGAAGAGAGCCTAGGGGGGGCTTTGGGACAATAAAAAAACAAAATAATATTCAAATAATAGGGGTTCCAGAAGGAAAGAAAACTGAGGTAGACATGGAAAAAGTATTTCAAGAAATAATGAAAGAAAACTTTCCTGAGATAGAGAAGAAAAAAACCCACACAAATCCAAGATGCTCAGAGTCCCAAGCAAAATGAATCCCAGAAGACAGACTCCAAGGCACATTATAATTAAATTGGCAAACAACAACGACAAAGTAAGAATCTTAAAAGCAGCCAGAGAGAGACAGAAAGTTACATACAAAGGAACCCCCATTGGAATAGCAACTGATTTCTCAACAGAAACTTATCAGGCCAGAAGGGAATGGGATAAAATATACAAAGTCATGCAAAGGAAGGGTCTGAATCCAAGAATGCTGTACCCAACAAGGTTATCAATCAAAATTGAAGGGGAAATCAGGAGCTTCACAGACAAAAAAAGACTGAAGGAATTTATCTCCACCAAACCAGCAATGCAAGAAATGCTAAAGGGTCTACTGTAAAAATAAAGAATTAGGAAGCGAAGAAGGAACATGGGTATAGAATAAAAATGGTATCAAATGAGTACCTATCAATAATAACCTTAAATGTAAATGGATTAAATGCTACAATCAAAAGACATACGGTAACAGATTGGATAAGAAAACAAGACCCATACATCTGTTGTTTACAAGAAACCCACCTCAGAAAAAAAGATGCACACAGACTGAGGGTAAAGGGATGGAAAAAAGTTTTCCAGGCAAATGGAAATGAAAAAAAAGCTGGGGTAGCAATACTTATATCTGACAAATTAGATCTCAGAGTGAAGGACATAACAAGAGATAATGAAGGCCACTTCATAATACTAAAGGGAGCAATCCAACAAGAAGAAATAACCTTGGTAAATGTATATGTACCAAATATGGGAGCACCGAAATACATAAAAAAAAAATAAATAAAAAAACTGTTGGAGGACATTAAGGAAGAGATTAAGAGCAATACAATCTTAGTAGGAGATTTTAATACACCACTGTCACCCTTTGACAAATCATCTAAACAAAAAATCAGCAAAGAAACATCAATCCTAAATGACTCACTAAACTAGATGGAATTAATCAACATCTTCAGAAAATTCCACCAAAAAGCCAAAGAATATACATTCTTCTCACGAGCACATGGGACATTCTCAAAGATAGACCACATTTTGGGACATAGGCAAAGTCTCTTCAAATTCAAGAAGATAGAAATCATATCAAGCATCTTCTCAGACCATAATGGCATAAAACTGGAAATTATCTACAATAAAAATAATCCAAAGAAACCAAACACATGGAGACTAAACAGCATGCTATTAAACAAGGACTGGGTTACCAGAGAAATCAAGGAAGAAATTAAAAACATCCTGGAAACAAATGACAATGAAAACACAACAATAAAAAATCTATGGGACACAGCAAAAGCAGTTTTGAGAGGGAAGTTCATATCCTTACAAGCGTATTGCAAAAAACTAGAAAAAAATGGTAACAGATGATCTAACTCTACAACTCAAAAAGTTAGAAAAGGAGCAACAAGAAAAGCCCAGTGTAAGTAGAGGGAAGGAAATAACAAAAATCGGATCGGAGATAAACAACATAGAGACAAAAGAAACAATACATAAGATCAACAAAAGCAAGAGTTGGTTCTTGGAAAGAATAAACAAGATAGATGAACCTCTACCCAGGCTAACCAAGAAACAAAGAGAAGACCCAAATAAACAAAATCAGAAAGGAAAGAGGTGAAATAACAACAGACCCCAACGAAATACAACGGATTGTTACAAAATACTATGAAACAACTCTATTCCAACAAACTGAACAACCTGGAGGAAATGGAAATATTCCTAGAAAAATACAAACTTCCAAAACTCAATCAGGAAGAATCTAAAAATCTCAATAGACCAGTGACTTGGGAAGAAATTGAAGCAGTCATCAAAAAGCTTCCAGGAAACAAAAGCCCAGGGCCAGATGGCCTCAGAGGAGAGTTTTACCAAACATTCAAGGAAGAACTAAAACCTATCCTCCTCAGACTATTCCAAAACATTCAAGAGGAAGGAACACTTCGAAACTTCTTCTATGAAGCCAGCATCACCCTAATACCAAAACCAGATAAAGACAACTCAATGAAAGAGAATTACAGGTCAATATCCCTCATGAACATAGATGCCAAAATCCTCAACAAAATTCTAGCAAATCAACTCCAGAAGAACATCACAAAGATCATTCACCATGACCAAGTAGGATTTATTCCAGGAATGCAAGGATGGTACAACATCCGCAAATCAATAAACGTAATACATCACATAAACAAATTGAAAGATAAAAATCATATGGTCATATCAATTGATGCAGAAAAAGCATTTGATAAAATCCAACACCCTTTCCTGATAAAAACTCTTAACAAGGTGTGAGTACAAGGATCATTCCTCAACATAATAAAAGCTATATATGATAAACCCACAGCCAACATTATAGTCAATGGGCAAAAACTAAAACCATTCCCTCTAAGAACAGGAACAAGACAGGGATGCCCAGTCTCGCCACTCCTGTTTGACATAGTACTGGAAGTACTAGCCATTGCAATTAGACAAGAAGAGGAAAAAAAAGGCATCCAAATTGGAAAAGAAGTAAAGTTATTCTTATTTGCAGATGACATGATATTATATATAAAAAAACCAAAAGACTCCATTAAAAAACTAATTGACTTAATAAATGAATTTGGCAATGTAGCAGGATACAAAATTAATGAAAAGAAATCCATGGCATTTCTATACACTAACAGTGAAACTACAGAAACAGAGACTAAAAAAGCAATTTCATTTACCATTGCACCAAAAAATTAAGATACCTAAGAATAAATTTAACTAAGGAAGTAAAGGACCTATATGTGGAAAATTATACGACACTGAAAAAAGAGATAGAGGAAGATTTAAAGAGATGAAAGAACATACCATGTTCATGGATTGGTAGAATCAACATCATCAAAATGTCCATAATTCCTAAAGCAATCTATAGGTTCAATGCACTCCCCATTAAAATACCAATGGCATATTTCACTGACCTATAAAGAACTCTCCAAAAGTTCATTTGGAACAATAAAAGACCCCGAATAGCCACAGCAATCCTGAGAAAGAAGGGTAAAGTAGGAGGGATCTCAATACCAGACTTCAAACTGTATTACAAAGCCACTGTTCTAAAAACAGCCTGATACTGGCACAAGAATAGACATATAGATAAATGGAATAGAATCGAGAACCCAGATATCAACCCACATCACTATGCTCAATTAATATTTGACAAAGGAGGCACGAATATACAATGGAGTCAAGACAGTTTCTTCAATAAATGGTGTTGGGAAAATTGGACAGACACATGCAAAAGAATGAAACTAGATCACCAACTTACACCATACACAAAAATAAACTCAATATGGATAGAGGACTTAAACATCAGACGGGAAACCATGAAAATATAAGAAGCATCCACAGGCAGCAAAATCTCAGACGTATGCCAAAAGAACTTCTTCACTGATACTGCCCCTAGGGCAATGGAAGCTAAAGAGAAAATAAACAAATGGGACTACATCAAAATAAAAAGCTTTTTTACAGCAAAAGAAACCATCAACAAAACAACAAGAAAGCCCACGGTGTGGGAGAACATATTTGCAAATAATACCACTGATAAAAGTTTAATCTCCAACATTTACAGACAGCTTATACAAATAAATAAAAGGAAGATGAATGATCCAATTAAAAAATGGGCAATGGACCTAAGTAGAATATTTTCAAAAGAAGACAGAAGGAAGGCCAAAAGGCACATGAAAACATGCTCAAAGTCACTAATTATCCGAGAGATGCAAATCAAAACAACAATATGGTACCATCTCACACCTGTCAGAATAGCCAACATCAACAAATCAACAAACGACGGGTGTTTGCAAGGTTGTGTAGAAAAAGGAACCCTCATGCACTGCTGGTGGGAATGCATACTGGTGCAACCACTGTGGAGAACAGTGTGGAGTTTCCTCAAAAAACTGAAAATGGAACTCCCATTTGACCCAGTAATCCCACTCCTAGGAATATATCCCAAGAAACTAGAAACACCAATCAGAAAGGATATATGCACCCCTATGTTCACAGCAGCACAATCTACAATAGCCAGAATTTGGAAACAGCCTAGGTGCCCGTCAGCAGATGATTGGATCAAAAAACCGTGGTACATCTACACAATGGAATACTATGCTGCCATAAAAAAGGAATTCTTATAATTTGCAGCAACCTGGATGGAATTGGAGAACATCATGTTGAGTGAAATAAGCCAATCAATGAAAGAGAAACACCACATGACCTCACTCATTTATGGATAATAAAGAACATTATAAACTGATGAACCAAAAGACATATAGAGACAGTAAAGCAACAAGCAGACTGTCAAATTACAGTGGGGAGGGGAAGAAGATCTATGTTAATATATTTGGCCTCTTGAACTAAAGTAAATAATTTGTGTGTTTGCCTTCTTGACAAAGTTTATATAAAGTTACAAAAAGAAAATGACAGCCAGTTTGAAATTGAATTGCCATGGCCCAGACCAAAGAATATCCTTACATGATATTATCCTACAATGTCATTATAATTTTTGTTATTTTACAACAGCATATTATTACCCCTCCCCCCCCAAAAAAAACCTTACAAACTAATTATCTGAATGTTTGGCAGCAATTTAAAAAAGGACATGAAAGGATTTAATCCCTTTCAGAAGGAATTAAGGCACTGGGAAGGCACTGGAGCTTTGTATATTGTCCCCTCTTGCCAAGAGAGACCCTCCTTTTATAATCCAATTGTCCACAGCTGTTGTCTGAGCTTTCTGTTCATGCTGATGTTGAAACCTCGTGGTGGCTAGTACCATGGATCTGTCTCTCGCCCAATGTTGTGAGCTGGGCCCTCCCTGGAGAAGAAACCTGAGTCCTCCGAGATATGTGATCAGTGCTGGGGCCCACCAACAGGTGAGGGAATTTTAAGACAGGAGCTGGGCAAGGAGGCCATGGGGGCATAGGCTACCAAGAAAACATAACTGAACCTCAAATCACCCTCCTTGTTCCCAGAGGATGGCTGCTTAGCCAGAGATGGGTAAGATTCCTCACGAAATGAACAACCTAAGAAGGCACAGTTGCAAAGGGGCCATCAGGAGAGAATGTGGAGATTAACAGAGGTGGGGCACAGACCCTAAACCCCCCAACCTTTCAGGGACCTGAACCCTCACCCCTGCTGAGTGAGGTCTCCTACCCCCGTGGCTGCTTTGCTTCCCATGCCCAACTCAGAACAAGACCCAGGTAACAGACAGAGACTTGGCCCAGCTCAGATGGAGTCTCAGGTAACAGACAGAGACTTGCCAACAGCAGCTGCTCTATATCTAAATCCAGCATAGCACCAGGAATGCTCAGGGCCTACTCAAGAATGCAAATAATCCTTTCCACTAATATTTACAGGGTAAAATAAGATTGTTTTTAGAGTATTAAATTTGACAGTAAAATAGTAATAAAATTTTCAGGTTAATTTAAATTGGTTAGAAATAAATGAACATCCAAGAAAATTTAAGTGTACTGGATAAAAAGCTGTTCTTAAAGTATTAACTAAAATTTCTATTGGTAGTGCATCTCATGGTAAAGTTGCTTAACATGAAATGAACCTAAATCAGTCTTATTTTTGTGCAAAAACATAAAATTTAAAGTTATCAAGACTACATTACAAAATTTACAGAAACATCCATTAAAAAAAAAAAAAGGAGGGTAGGGTAATATCATGTAAGGAAAAATATCCTGTAAGTAAATTACATCTAGAAAATTTTTACTGTAGAAAATTAATTTTCATTTTTAATGCTAACAGCAAGACACCCATGAAAATCACACATGGTGTCAAAATAAGCCAAAGGAAAATTATTTGGGCTAAAATAAAAAGGATACCAAGTCAGTTTTATAGAAAAGATTCCTTTATTAACCTTTGGTCGAGAATATGTTTGTGTATTTTCAGAAAACTACTCCAAACCATGGGGATTCCTGCAACAAAGAGTAGTTGTCAGGTCTGCTCCAACCACTAAGACAAGAGGAAAAACAGTCCAGAGATGGAAGACACTGACTATGCCTGGACATTCTAGCAGTCAGCAGATGTGCATTGCTACAGGTTGCCCAGGACCAAAACAGAGAGGGTTGGACCTGCATTGCCACCTTCTGTACATCATCCAGATATCATTGCTGACATATACACATAAGGAACTACTTGATATTGAAACTGGGTCTCAGAACTGTTGGACATTGAAATTGGGACTCAAACACTTTTTGTTATTATATGTTTATTTCTAGTCTGCAGTTGCAAGATTTTTCAAAGAAAAGAAATGGGGAAAATAGTCATACATATAAAGAACCATTGAACAAACTGTAAAACTATAGCAGGAAGGCAAGGGAGGTTGGGGGTGGGGGCTTTTAGAGATCAACCGAAGGATTTATATGCATGCATATAAACATAACCAATGGATACAAGACACGAAGTGGGGGGGGGGGGCAGGTGAAAGCATTTGTGCAGGGGTAGGGGAGGCTTCGGGGAGGTTAAGGAGGTAAATAGGAGACATATATACTACTATTTGAATGCTTCAAACAATAAGATTTATCCAAACTTATGGGTTTAGTTTCACTTAGCATAATGCTCTCCAGTTCCATCTATGCTGTTGCTAATGGTAGTAATTCCTTCTTTTTAGTGCAGCATTGTATTCCATTGTGTAGATGTAGCACAGATTTTTTCATAGATAATATTTTGTGGGAACCCTAAACGAAACCCTTAACAGGGCCCACTCAGGGTCCAGTTTCTGGAGGCTACACACTAAAATAAAGAGAGAGAGACTAGAAAAGAGTTAATTTGGGACAAATGGGTGGCCAGGCAGGAGTCAACCTCTAATGGGAAGACTACCACTAGGCTCTGGCCTTGCCATCCCTTTTATTGAGGCTATGGGATACACCCGTTGCCTTTAAGCAGCTTTGGGAAACACCCATAGCCCTTAGGCAGGTAATAAGTGGATTATCATATCAGTAACGGTTTACATGATTATAAGATGGGAAAGTTGCCTCAGTTACCCTTGTCTCAATTATATAGGGAGTGGTTGGCTCTGACCTTTCAGAGCTTCAAGGTTGACCAGCCTCTTTCTATTAGTGAGACAATGATTGGTTTCTGGCAATGTTTCACTATGTTAATGTGTGTATTCATATATGTATGTATTCCACTGTTGAACATTACCCTGTTTTTGCCAATATAGGTAATTTCAGCTTAATGTAACTTTTGATTTAATGAAAAATTATATGTCCTCAAGTAATCAGACCATCTCTTTCTGCACCCTCACTCCCATATCCCCCTGAGAATTGTCAGTCTTCTCACTTACCATGCCCCTGATTCTATAACATTCACCAGTTTATTCTGTTCATCAAGTTTTTTATTAATCTTATTTTTTATTTTTTGCATTTTAATTTCTTTATTGATGAAGGTATTACATATTTGTTCTCATCCCCCATTACCTTCCCAAGGCCCCCCCCCACACACATACACACAAATGCCCTCACCCCCTTGTTATCTGTGTCCACTGGATAGGCTTATATGCATATATACAAGTCCTTTGGTTGATCTGTACTCCTTACCCTCACCCTCCACTACTTTCCCTCTGAGGTTTGACAGTCTGATCAATGCTTCCCTGTCCCTGGATCTGTTTTTGTTCAACAGTTTATGTTGTTCATTTTCCCAATAGATGAGTGAGATAATGTGATATTTATCTTTTTCTGACTGACTTATTTCACTTAGCATAATGCTCTCCAGTTCCATTCATGCTGTTGCAAATGGTAGGAATTCCTTCTTTTTAGAGCAGCCTTATATTCCATTGTGTAGAGATACCACAGATTTTAAATCCACTCATCTGCCGATGGGCACTTAGGCTATTTACAAATCTTAGATGTGGTAAATTGTGCTGTTATTAACATAGGGATACATATATCCTTTCTGATTGATGTTCCTAGCTTCTTGGGATATATTCCTACAAGTGGGATCATTGGGTCAAATGGGAGTTCCATTTTCAGTTTTTTGAGGAAACTCCATACAATTCTCCACAGTGGCTGAATCAGTCTACATTCCCACCAGCAGTGCACAAGGGTTCCTTTTTCTACACATCCTCACCAACACTTGTCATTTGTTGATATGATGATAGCTATTCTGACAGATATGAGATGGTACCTCATTGTTATTTTGATTTGCATCTCTCAGGTGATTAGTGACTTTGAGCATGTTTTCATATGTTTCATGGCCTTCCTTCTCTCTTCTTTTGGAAAGTCTCTATTTAGGTCCATTGCCATTTTTTTTATTGGATTATTTATCTTCCTTTTATTAAGTTGTATGAGTTCCTTGTAAAAGTTGAAAATTAAACCCTTATTGAATATAACAATGGAAAATATGTTCTCCCATGCAGTGGGCTTTTTTCTTGTTTTGTTGATGGTTTCTTTTGCTGTGAAAAAGGCTTTTTATTTTGATGTAGTCCCATTTGTTTATTTCCTCATTATTTTACATTCTCCTAGGGGCAGTATCAGTGAAGACATTCCTTTGACATATATCTGAGATTTTTCTGCCTGTGGATTTCTCTAGTATTTTTATGGTTTTCCATCATATGTTTAAGTCCTTTATCCATTTTGAGTTTATTTTTGTGTATGGTGTAAATTTGTGGTCTAATTTCATATTTTTGCATGTATCTGTCCAATATTCCAAACACCATTTTATTGAACAGACTGTCTTGACTTTATTGTATGTTCATGCCTCCTTTGTCAAATATTAATTGGGCAGAGTGGTTTGGGTCAATATCTGGATACCCTATTCTATTCCATTGATCTATATGTCTGTTCTTGTGCCAGTACCCGGCTGATTTGAGAACAGTGGCTTTGTAATACAGCTTGAAATCTGATATTGAGATCCCTTATAATTTTTTCTTCTTTCTCAGGATTTATGCAGCTCTTTGGGGTCTTTTTATTTTTATTTTTCCAGGTGAATTTTTGGAGAATTCTTCCTCAGTCTGTGAAATATGCTATTGGCATTTTAATGGGGATTGCATTTAATCTAAAGATTGCTTTGAGTAGTATGGTCATTTTGATGATGTTGATTCTACCAATCAATGAACACGGTTTGTTCTTCCATCTGTTTATGTCTTCCTCTATCTCTTTTTTTAGTGTCCTGTAGTTTTGTGCATATAGGTCTTTTTCCTCCTTAGTTAAGTTGATTCCTAGTTATCTTAATTATTTTGGTGCAGTGGTAAATGGGATTGCTTTTTTAATCTCTCTTTCTGTAAGTTCATTATTGGTATATAGAAATGCCATAGATTTCTCGACATTAATTTTGTATCCTGCTACCTTACCGAATTCATTTATTAAGTAACAAGTGTGTGTGTGTGCGTGTGTGTGTGTGTGTGTGTGTGTGTGTGTGTTTTAATGGAGTCTTTAGGTTTGTTTTGTTTGTTTTTTTTCGTACACTATCATGTCATCTGTGAATAAGGACAGTTTTACTTTCTCTTTTCTAATTTGGATGCCTTTCATTTCTTATTCTTGTCTTATTGTAATGGAAAATACTTCCAGTACTATGTTGGAAAAGAGTGGTGAGAGTGCACATCCCTGTCCTGTTACTGCTTTTAGAGGAAATAGTTTTAGTTTTTTTTCCATTGAATGTGATGTTGGCAATGGGTTTATCATATATGGTTTTATGTTGTTGAGGTATGATGCTTCTGTTACCATTTTGCTGGGAGTTTTTATCAAGAAAGGGTGTTGGCCGAAACCAGTTTGGCTCAGTGGTAGAGCGTCGGTCTGTGGACTGAAAGGTCCCAGGTTCGATTCTGGTCAGGGGCATATACGTTGGTTGCAGGCACATCCCCAGTAGGTGGTTGGTGTTTCTCTCTCATCGATGTTTCTGGATCTCTATCTCTTTCCCTTCCTCTCTGTAAAAATTCAATAAAAATATTTTTTTTTTAAAAAGAAAGGATATTGGATTTTGTCAAATGCTTTTTCTGCATCAATTAATATGATTATGGGATTTTTATCTCTCAATTTGTTTATGTGATGTATCACGTTTATTGATTTGCGGATATTGTACCATACTTGCATTTCTGGGATAAATCTTACTTGGTCATGGTGTATGATCTTTCTGATGTACTGCTGGAGTCGATTTGCTAGAATTTTGTTGAGGATTTTAGCATCTATGTTCATGAGGAATATTGGCCTGTAATTCTCTTTCATTGTGTTGTCTTTATCTGTTTTTTGTATTAGGGTTATGTTGGCTTCATAAAAGGAGCTTGGAGGTGTTCTTTCCTAATGATTTTTTTGAAATATTCTGTGGATGATAGGCTTTTGTTCTTCCTTGAATGTTTGGTAGATCTCTCAAGTGAAGGCTTCTGGCCCCTGGCTTTATTCGCTGGAAACTTTCTAATGACTTCTTCAATTTCTTCCATAGTTGTCAGCCTATTGAGGTTTTTAGAATCTTCTTGATTGAATTTTGGAAGGTTGTATATTTCTTTTTATTTTTTTCATTTTTATTAAGATATTATATATGTACATATCATACCATTGCCCCCCTACCCCACTCACATACATGCCCTCGCCCCCCAGTATTTTGTGTCTACTGGTTATGCTTATATGCATGCATACAAGTCCTTCAGTTTATCTCTTATATCCCCCACCTCTCCCTTACCTTCCCAGTGTAATTTGACAGTCTTATGCTTTACTGTCTCTGTATCTATCTTATTGTTCATCAGTTTATATTGTTCTTTATTATCCATAAATAAGTGGGATCATGTGATATTTTTCTTTCATTGATTGGCTTATTTCACTTAGCCCATAATATTCTCCATTTCCAGATTGCTGCAAATGGTAACAATTTCTTCTTTTTATGGCAGCATAGTATTTCATTCTGTAGATATACCATAGTTTTCTGATCCAGTCATCTGCTGACCAGCACCTAGGCTTTTTCCAAATCTTAACTATTGTAAATTGTGCTGCTATGAACATATGGATGCATATATCCTTTCTGTTTGGTGTTTCTAGTCTCTTAGGATATATTCCTAGGAGTGGGATTACTGGGTCAAATGGGAGTTCCATTTTCAGTTTTTTAAGGAAACTCCATACTGTTTTCCACAGTGGTTGCATCAGTCTGCATTCCCACCAACAGTGCACTAGGGTTCCTTTTTCTCTGCATTCTTGCCAACACTTGGCATTTATTGATTTGTTGATAATAGCCATTCTGAGAGGTGTGAGGTGGTACCACATTGACATTTTGGTTTGCATCTCTTTGGTAATTAGTGACTTTTGCATGTTTTCATGTGTCACTTTACCTTCCTTCTGTCTTCTATTGAGAAGATTCTATTTAGGTCCATTGCCCATTTTTTAATTGGATCATTTATCTTCCTTTTATTAAGTTGTATAAGCTGCCTATAGATGTTGGAGATTAAACTTTTATCAGTGAAAACATTTGCAAATATGTGCTCCCGTACAGTGGGATTTCTTGTTGTTTTGTTAATGGTTTCTTTTGCTGTAAAAAAGCTTTTTATTTTGATGTAGTCCCAATTATTAATTTTCCTTCAGCTTCCATGCCCTAAGGGCAGTATATGAAAAAATTCTTTCAGTAATATGTCTGAGATTTTACTGCCTGTGGATTCCTAGAATATTTATTGTTTCCCATCTTTTTTTTTCTTTTAAAATATATTTTATTGATTTTTTTACAGAGAGGAAGGGACAGAGATAGAGAGCTAGAAACGTCGATGAGAGAGAAACATCAACCAGCTGCCTCTTTCACACCCCCTACCGGGGATGTGCCCACAACCAATGTACATGCCCCTGACCGGAATCGAACCTGGGACCTTTCAGTCCGCAGACCTCCACTCTATCACTGAGCCAAACAGGCTTCGGCTGTTTCGAGTCTTATATTTAAGTCTTTTATCTATTTTGAGTTTATTTTTGTGTATAGTATAAGTTGGTGGTCTAGTTTCATTTTTTTTTTTTAGCATGTATCTGTCCAATTTTCCAACACCATTTATTGAAAAGACTGTCTTGACTCCATTGTATGTTCACGCCACCTTTGTCAAATATTAATTGGGCACAGTGGTTTGGGTCAATATCTGGATTCTCAATTCTATTCCATTGATCTATATGTCTGTTCTTGGGCCAGTACCAGGCTGTTTTGAGAACAGTGGCTTTGTAATACAGCTTGAAGTCTGGTATTGAGATTCCCTCCTACTTTATTCTTCTTTCTCAGGATTGCTCTGGCTATTTAGGATCTTTTTTAGTCCAGATGAATTTTTGAAGAGTTCTTTCTAAGTCTGTGAAATATGCTGTTGATATTTTAATGGTGAGTTCATTGAATCTATAGATTGCTTTGGGTAGTATGGATATTTGAATGATGTTGATTCTACTAATCTATGAACATGGTATGATCTTCCATCTGTTTACATCTTCTTCTATATCTTTTTTCAGTGTCCTATAATTTTCCAAGTATAGGTCTTTTACCCCCATAGTTAAATTTACTCCTAGGTATCTTATTTTTTTTGTTGTTCAATGGTAAATGGGATTGCTTTTTTAAGTCTCTCGTTATATAAGTTCACTATTGGTGTATAGAAATTCTATAGATTTCTTGGCATTAATTTTGTATCCAGCTACGTTTCCAAATTAATTTACTAGGTATATCAGTTTTTTGATGGAGTCTTTCGGGTTTATTATGTACAATATTATGTTATCTGCAAATAAGGACAGCTTTACCTCCTCTTTTCTAATTTGGATGCCATTTATTTCCTCTTCTTCTCTAATTGTAATGGCTAATACTTCCAGTACTATGTTAAACAGGAGTGGTGAGAGTGGGCATCCCTGTCTTGTTTCTCTTCTTAGAGAAAATGGTTTTAGTTTTTGCCCATTGATTATGATGTTAGCTATGGGTTTATCATATATAGCTTTTATTATTTTGAGGTATGATCCTTCTATTCAAACCTTTGTGATAGTTTTTATCAAGATACTGTGTTGGATTTCATAAAATGCCTTTTCTGCATTAATTGATATGACTACGTGATTTTCATCTCTCTGTTTATGTGATGTGTCACATTCATTGATTTGTAGATATGGTACCATCCTTGCATTCCTATTATAGAATAAATCCTACTTGGTCATATTGTATGATCTTTCTGATGTACTGCTGCATCCAATTTGCTAGAATTTTGTTGAGGATTTTGGCATCTAGGTTCATGGGGGACACTGGCCTGTAATTCTCTTTCATTGTGTTGTCTTTACCTGGTTTTGGTATTAGGGTGATGTTGGCTTCATAAAAGCAGCTTGGAGGGGTTTCTTCCTTTTGAATTTTTTGAAATAGTCTGAGGAGGATAGGTTTTTGTTCTTCCTTGAATGTTTGGTAAAACTTTTTTGTGAAGCCGTCTGTCTGGTCCTGGGCTTGTTTGCTGGAAGCTTTTATGACTGCTTCTATTTCTCCCATAGGTAATGGCCTATTGAGCTGTTTAGATTTTTCCTGATTGTGTGTTTGGAAGGTTATATTTTTTTAGGAATATGTCCATTTTCTCCAGGTTGTCCAGCTTGTTGTAATAGAGTTGTTCAGAGTATTTTGTAACAGTCCTTTGTATTTCAGGGGGTCTGTTTTGATTTCACCTCTTTCATTCCTGATTTTGTTTATTTTGCTCCTCTCTCTTTGCTTCTTGGTGAGTCTGGCTAGTGGTTCATCAATCTTGTTTATCCTTTCAAAGAACCAGATCTTGGCTTTTTTATCTTTGTATTGTTTCTTTGGTCTCCATGTCATTTATCTCTGCTCTGATCTTTATTATTTCCTTCCTTCTGCTTACACTGGGTTTTTCTTCTTGCTCTCTTTCTAACTCTTTGAGTTATAGAGTTAGATAATTTGTTACCATTTTTTCTTTTTCTCTCTCTCTCTTTTTTTTTTTTTTTTTTTTTTTTTTTTTTTTTTTTTTTTTTTTTTTTGCAATAGGCTTGTAGGGATATGAAATTCCCTCTAAAAACTACTTTTTCTGTGTCCTATAGATTTTGGATTGTTCTGTTTTCATTGTCATTTGTTTCCAGGATGTTTTTAATTTCTTCCTTGATTTCTCTGGTAACCCAGTCCTTGTTTAATAGCATGCTGTTTAGTCTCCATGTGTTTGATTTCCTTGGATTATTTTTGTTGTAGCTAATATCCAGTTTTATGCCACTATGATCTGAGAAGATGCTAGATATGATTTCTATCTTCTTGAATTTGAAGAGACTTTGCCTATGTCCCAAAATGTGGTCTATCTTTGAGAATGTCCCATGTGCACTTGAGAAGAATGTATATTCTGTGGCTTTTTGGTGGAATGTTCTGAAGATATCGATAAATTTCATCTGGTCTAGTGTGTCATTTAGGATTGATGTTTCTTTGCTGATTTTTTGTTTAGATGATTTGTCAAAGGGTGACAGTGGTGTATTAAAATCTCCTACTATGATTGTATTGCTATTAATCTCTCCCTTAATGTCCTCCAGCAATTTTGTTTTTCTTTTAATGTATTTGGGTACTCCCGTATTGGGTGCATATATATTTACCAAGGTTATTTCTTCTTTTTGGATTGCTCCCTTAGGTTTATGAAGTGGCCTCATTATCTCTTGTTATGTCCTTCACTCTGAGATCTAATTTGTCACATATAAGTATTGCTACCCCAGCTTCTTTTTCATTTCCATTCGCCTGGAAAACCTTTTTCCATCCCTTCACCCGCATTCTGTGTGCATCTTTTTTTCTGAAGTGGGTTTCTTGTAGACAACAGTTATATGGGTCTTGTTTTCTTATCCAATCTGTTACCCTATGTCTTTTTATTGGAGCATTTAGTCCATTTAAATTTAAAGTTATTATTGATAGGTACTTATTTGACTTCATTTTTATTCTATACCTCTGTGTTCCTTCTTTGCTTTCTATTTCTTTAATTTTACAGTAGACCCTTTAGCATTTCTTGCATTGCTGGGTTGGTGGAGATAAATTCCCTTAGTCTGTTTTTATCTGTGAAGCTCCTGATTTCCCCTTCAATTTTGATTGATATCCTTGCTGGGTACAGTATTCGTGGATTCAGCCCCTTCCTTTGCATGACTTTGTATATTTCATCCCATTCCCTTCTGGCTTGATAAGTTTCTGTGGAGAAATCAGTTGTTAGTCTGATGGGGGTTTCTTTATATGTAACTTTCTGTCTCTCTCTGGCTGCTTTTAAAATTCTTTTTTTTCGTTGTTTTTTGCCAGTTTAATTATAATGTGCCCTGGGGTCGGTCTTCTGGAGTTCATTTTGCTTGGGACTCTGCGAGCATCTGGATTTGTGTGGGGTTTTTTTTTTCTCTATCTCAAGAAAGTTTTCTGTCATTATTTCTTGAAATACGTTTTCCATGTCTTCCTCAGTTTCTTTTATTTCTGGAACCACTATTATTCTAATATTGTTTTGTTTTGTATCATCCCCAAATTCCCTTAGGCTCTCCTCCTGCTTTTTAATTTTTTCCCCCCCAGAAGCTGCTCTAATTCGTTAGTTTTTTCCATTTTGTCTTCTCGCTCACTGATGCAATCTTCTGCTTCTTCTAGTCTACTCTTGTTGTTTTCTATTGAGTTCTTTACAGTAGCAATGTCATTATTCATTTCTTCTTGGTTCTTCTTCATTTCTTCTTGGTTCTTACTCATATTGTCAAATTTGTCTTCCATTCTTTCTAGCCATCTTATGATCATTACTCTGAATTCTTGCTCTGGTAGGTTGCTTGCCTCTAATTCGTTTACTTCCTTTTCTGGTGATGCCTGCTTTTCTTTCATATGTAGGCTGTTTCTTTGTCTCCCCATGATATCTTTTTTCAGGATGTCTGGTTATGTAGTTTTCTCTCTCTTCTGGTTGATTTAAAGGCACAAAATACAACACAACCAGGTACAACACACAACACACTGAATAGAAATGTGTTTGTGATATTAATAATCTCCAATATAGGTGACTAGAACCCAGATAACATAAACATACAATTAAACAAAAAGATTAGGCAAACCAATCTTACCAAAAAAAGCATAAAACTCAATATAGTTAACATTCAACATATAATTACAAAGGGATAGAGAGAAAAACTTTTTTTTTCTCTTTAGGACAGCTACGAGGGAGGTGTGAATTGGTTTGGAGCAGGGGTTTGGAAATTAGATATACACAAGTAGGGTGAAATTTTAGTAGGCAGTAAACAGAAAGAATAGGGAAAATATAGAGCAGTAAAGGGTTAAGGTAGGGGTGTCGAACTCAATCAGAGAAGGGGCCAAAATCTAAAATCCAGCCTAAATCGCGGGCCGAATGGTTTACTGAACAGTCATAAACTGTCAATGTGATGGAAACGCAGCGGAGTGCAGTGATGACAGCGCGGTGCGGGCCACATTGCAAGGCCTGGCGGGACGGATTTGGCCCGCGGGCCTTGTGTTTGACACATGTGGGTTAAGGAAAAGATTAGGAAGAGAGTGATGGCATAAAGGAAGGGTTGAGATACAATAAAGCATTGGAGAAGGAAAGATAAATATAGACTGTAGAACAGTAATCCTTAAATAAAAAATATACAAAGATAATAATAATAATAATAATAATAATAAACAAAAGATAAAAAGGTAAAATAGTAGTAGTAATAATGTTGATTATGTGTACAATGTAATAATTAAAAAGGTAAAATCAAGTGAGGAAAAAAGAAAAAAAATAGTTTCTTGAGTAAATGTTGCAAATAATGAAAAACAAATAAAAAATAAA
>NW_023425448.1:0-12500 GCF_014108245.1 Pipistrellus kuhlii
TCTCTATCTCTCTCTCTCTCTCCCTCCCTCCCTCTCTCTCTCTCTCTCTCTCTCCTCTCCCTCTGTCTCTCTCTCTCTCTCTCTCTCTCTCTCTCTCTCAGAGGAGAGAAAAGCCCCTGGAGGCAGGCTCCCCTTGGGACCTCTGGGCAGGAGGGCGCTGAGGGCTGTGGCAGAGAGGACCCTGACTCATCCCAATGCCGGTCAACGAACAGCCTGCACTCGGCTGCAGCGGCCGGTGGAGCGGAGAGAGCGCCCCCTTGTGGAGGGAGCCCGGGAGCGAGGCCTGCGCTGCTGAGGGGCCGCCGGCAGCTCTTTCACTGGCCGTGTCACGTGCACGCGGCGAGAGAGACTTACTCTGTGTGCGTGGTGTGTGTGCACCGTGTGTGCGTGCATGTGCGTGTGCGTGCGCGTGTGGTGTGTGTATGTGCGCATGCGCCTGTGGCGTGTGTGTGTGTGCGTACGTGTGCGTGTGCGTGCGCGTGTGAACGTGTGCGCGTGTGTGGTGTGTTCGTGTGGTATGTATGTCTGTGCACATGTGTGTGCTGTGTGCATGTGGTGTGTGTATACGTGTGCGCGCGCGCGTGGTGTGTGTATGTGCGCATGCGCCTGTGGCGTGTGTATGTGTGTGCGTGTGTGCTGTGTGTGTGTGTGTGGTGTGTGCGTGTGTGTGGTGTGTGTATGCGTGTGGCGTGTGCGTGTGTGTGAGTGTGTCAGTGGAGTTGTAAGGGCAATGACTGTGCAGTCACTCTGTTGCAGAAACATGTTCCTGACCAGGTGGCGTCAGGAGAAGCCAACCCACGTTCCTGCGCTTAGAAGCGCCCTCTGCCCGCGGCCCCCGTGCTGTCCCTGGCTGTGCGGGCGGGCGGCCTCTCTGTCTGGTCCGCTGGGGACCCTCCTGGCTCCCCCTCGCTGCCGCCTCCCCCACGCTTCTCCCTGTCTCGCCGCCTGCTCCTCCCGCCTCTCCCGGGCGGCCCGCAGTCCTGTCCTCACGTCCGGCCCGGGCGGCTGGACCGGAGGCCGCTCGCGCACAGCCGCAGGGAGAGCTTAGGGCGGCAGGGCACAGAGGGAAGGAAAGGGCGAGGTGGCTTTTCCCGTTAGCCCCTCGAGCCCGGCCCGCGGTGAGGGGCGCACAGTGTGGCCACGAGAGCCCGGCCCGCGGTGAGGGGCGCACAGTGTGGCCACGAGAGCCCGGCCCGCGGTGAGGGGCGCACAGTGTGGCCACGAGAGCCCGGCCCGCGGTGAGGGGCGCACAGTGTGGCCACGAGAGCCCGGCCCGCAGTGAGGGGCGCACAGTGTGGCCACGAGAGCCCGGCCCGCAGTGAGGGGCGCACAGTGTGGCCACGAGAGCCCGGCCCGCAGTGAGGGGAGCGCACAGTGTGGCCACGAGAGCCTGGCCCGCAGTGTGGCCACGAGAGCCCGGCCCGCAGTGAGGGGCGCACAGTGTGGCCACGAGAGCCCGGCCCGCTGTGAGGGGCGCACAGTGTGGCCACGAGAGCCCGGCCCGCGGTGAGGCCATGAGAGCCCGGCCCGCAGTGAGGGGCGCACAGTGTGGCCACGAGAGCCCGGCCCGCAGTGTGGCCACGAGAGCCCGGCCCGCGGTGAGGGGCGCACAGTGTGGCCACGAGAGCCCGGCCCGCGGTGAGGGGCGCACAGTGTGGCCACGAGAGCCCGGCCCGCAGTGTGGCCACGAGAGCCCGGCCCGCGGTGAGGGGCGCACAGTGTGGCCACGAGAGCCCGGCCCGCGGTGAGGGGCGCACAGTGTGGCCACGAGAGCCCGGCCCGCGGTGAGGGGAGCGCACAGTGTGGCCACGAGAGCCCGGCCCGCTGTGAGGGGCGCACAGTGTGGCCATGAGAGCCCGGCCCGCGGTGAGGGGCGCACAGTGTGGCCACGAGAGCCCGGCCCGCAGTGAGGGGCGCACAGTGTGGCGACGGTTCCAGAGCGGAGGGGGAGCGTGCTCAGGCCGGAGAGCCGCAGGAGGGAGCGTGGCTGGTAGGGCCTGCCGAGGCGTCCTGGGGGCCTGGTGTGGGAAGGTGTTATTTAGGGGCCGTGGTGCCGGCACATGCTGGGCGCCAGCGATTCTGGGCGGGAAGGGCTGTTCGCTCCGTCCCTCAGAGACGTCCCCACAGGAACAGCGGGTCTTAGAGCAGCAGTGCGTCTGGTAGAGGAGACAGCGGTGAGGGGCACGTCCTTGGAGGTGCACGCCTCGGCTGAGACGAGAGGAGATGAGATGAGGTTCAGGCTTGTGCCCTGACCGGGAATCGAACTGGTGACCTCTTGGTTCCGGGGTAAACCCCAGCGGCTGAGCCACAGGGCTGGGGTCTCCACGTGTTCCCGGGGTTAGTGGTCTCTGGTCCTGCCCACACGGCCACACTGAGGAAGCATTCTCGGGTTCAGACAGCCGTCACGTTTATGTCTACTCTTGGTCTGCACCAGTGGTCGGCAAACTCATTAGTCCCCAGACACCAGAGCCAGATACCAACAGGACAACGATCGACATTTCTTTGGAGAGCCACATTTTTTAAACTTAAACGTTTCCTAACGCCACGTCTTCCACATAGACTTGCCCGGGCTGTGGTGTTTTGTGGAAGAGCCACACTCAAGGGGCCAAAGAGCCGCGTGTGGCTCCTGAGCTACAGTTTGCCCACCACGGGTGTACAGGATTGACACCTAACCGAATCCCAACATGTTATTGGCCCAGCAGTTGTGCTGTGGCTGCATTGCCATCATACCCCACCCCCCCAGCCTAGCGGTCACGGCTCTGGTGTCAGGTGGCTGGGTCAGGTGGCTGGGTCAGGTGTTGGGTCAGGTGGCTGAGTCAGGTGGCTGGGTCAGGTGGCTGGCGTCAGGTGGTAGGTCAGGTGGCTGGGTCAGGTGGTGGGTCAGGTGGCTGGGTCAGGTGTTGGGTCAGGTGTTGGGTCAGGTGGCTGGTGTCAGGTGGCTGGGTCAGATGTTGGGTCAGGTGTTGGGTCAGGTGGCTGGCGTCAGTTGGTAGGACAGGTGGCTGGGTCAGGTGGTGGGTCAGGTGGTGGGTCAAGTGGTGGGTCAGGTGTTGGGTCAGGTGTTGGGTCAGGTGTTGGGTCAGGTGGCTGGGTCAGGTGGTGGGTCAGGTGGCTGGGTCAGGTGTTGGGTCAGGTGTTGGGTCAGGTGGCTGGGTCAGGTGGTAGGTCAGGTGGCTGGGTCAGCGAAGAACACATCTTCATGGATGCTGTGGGCAGAACCAAACATCAAGAGCCAAGTTTCCAGCACCTCCTGGCGGGGACCACACGTCTCGGTGGATGGGGGCCGCCTAGCAGTCCCGGTCTGAGCAGGGGTAGGAAGAGGAGGGAGGGTGGGACCCACCGGGCTGGGGTCCGAGGCCTCCTGCAGCTCCGGGCTGCAGTCCTTCCCGGGACCTGCAGGGGGCGGCCCACGTCCTACCTGCAGCCCAGACAGGGCTTCCTGGTTTGACTGCACCAGCGGGGCGGCGGGCCTCGGGCTTCTGTCCGGGCCTGGGAACAGCTGAGGGGCAGACATGTGCCCTCCCGGCGTTCCGCAGGATCTGGTCTTCCCTGTGACCAGCCCTGGGAGACGGACAGGGAGCCAGAGCCGCTGCCTCACCGGCGGGCGGCGTGATGCTCACTCCTCCTTCCCCGAGGCAGCGCCGAGCTGTGCGCCGTCCAGGCGTCCCGGACAGCCACCCCGGGGCCTGGCTCCCGGGCAGGGGGTGGGCAGCATCCTCTCTCTCTCATGTTTCCTCTGCTTACTCTGCATTTCTGACCCAGACGCCTTCCCTGTGTGCCCACACCCCTTCCCCCAGCAGCTCCCTTCCCACCTGGGAGCCCAGCCCTGAGCAGCGGGCAGCGGGGGTCAGTTCTGAGAAAGCTCTGGCCACAGGCAGGCAGTGGGGGACACAGGCAGGCGACGGGCGGTCTTCAGCCTGCCCTGCTCCCATGCGACCTTGTTTTGTGGACGAGCACGTCCCGAGTGCTCTGTCCCAGGTCCCTTTCGCCTGCACACCCCCCTGCCCCCCGACACAGCAGCCCCAGTTCTCTCTCTGACACCCCCTGGAGGTCTTTATGTTAAAAACAGACATTCACGGTTCTGTAGTCGTATAAGCAGAATAAACTCTTTCCTGTGTCATGGCTATTGTTTTAAAGGCGCCCTTGTAACGCGTTTTGTTCTTTGTTTTGTCTCAGCCCCATGATGATAATCACACAGAAGATCACCAGCCTGGCCTTTGAGGTTCGCGACGGTAAGAATTCAGAAGTCCGAGTCGTGTGGGGTGAGAAGCCGGTCCTCCCGCAGCCCTGCTGTTGGCCCCGTAGCCATCCGGCAGCAGAAACACGTTCACACCCTTCTGACACGTCACAGCACTTACGGCGACATACGTGAGCCGTGGGGGGTTCCCTAACTCAGAAGGAATTCCCCTGAAGGAGCCACGTTAGTCCCCGAGGCGTGCGCTCCCCTCACACCGGCCCAGACCCGCTGGCCTCCCCCGAGGGCCTGGGACGGGACGGAGCTCGTGTTGTTGCGAGGAGCGAGAAGGGAGCCAGTTGTGCCTCCGCTGGGACGGTGTGTGAACTCCAGACGAGAAGAGGGATGGGCGTGTGAGCGGGAGAAACGGCCGCTGACGCAGTGCCTGTCTGTGTCCCAGGGATGTTCCGGAAGGACGAGGAGCTGACTCCGTCGCAGAGGGACCTGGCGGTCAGGTGCGTGCCCCTTAATCGTGTCCCACCTGCTCCGCGCCGTCTCTGCCCGGGACACACACCTCTCGCCGGCCCCGGCTGGCTCGTCCTGCGGGAGGTGCTTCCTTCGTGAAAACCCAGCGTCCTCCCCACGCACCCTGGCCCCGGGCCCCGCCCGCCTTGGCGAGTAGCCCTCCTCGGGCTCCACGGGCCCGTGGCTGTGTCGCCGCACGGCACACGCCTCCTGGTGCCATGAGGCCGTCTGCCCGATCTCCGCCCCCCGCCCCCGTGAGACCCCGAAGCCGGTGAGTGCTGGCCTCCGTGCGCCCTGCGTGAGGATGGGTCAGCCGCCAGCGTGGTGCAGGACGGGAGGAGGCGCCGTGCCGCGCCGCGGCCGCCTGGAGGCCGTGCTTTCCAGGAACGAAGACCCGGCCCCATAGTCCCGCCTCCTCTGGGGACCGGGGGGGTTGGCTTCTGCATCGTTTGTGACCGGCGCTCTGTCGACGAGGTCAAGGCCGTGGTCGGCAAACCGCGGCTCGTGAGCCACATGGGGGTCTGCGGCCCCTTGAGCGCGGCTCTTCCACAAAACACCACGCGCGGGCGCACACGTGCAGTGCGATGATGGAAACTCCGCGGCCCATGCGCAGACGGCCGTGTTCGGTGTTCGGCCTGGGCCGGTCTGTTCTGAACAAGTGGCGTTAGAACCCTCAAGGGGCCGAAGAGCCGCATGTGGCTCGCGAGCCGCGGGGTGCCGACCGCTGGGAAGGCCGGGAGGACGCACATGGCCGCTGCCCTCCCCCGCTCAGCGCAGTGCCTGTCACTGCCCGGGCCTCGCTCTCCCTCCGGAGCCCGCCTCCCTGCCCGCACCCGGGCCCTGCGCCCCGCTTCTCCCCGGTGCGGCAGGTCTGGGGCGGATGTTTGTGGTGACTGCTCCCCTGCTGACCCAAGCGTGAGCCGGTGAGGGGGAGCCGGTGAGGGGGAGCGGTGAGGGGGAGCGGTGAGGGGAGCGGTGAGGGGGAGCCATGAGGGGGAGCAGGGATGAGGTGGAAGCGGGGGGGCGGAAGCAGGTGAGGGGGAGCCGGGGAGGGGGAGCCGGTGAGGGGGAGCCGGTGAGGGGGAGCGGTGGGGGGGGAGGGGTGAGGGGGAGCCGGTGAGGGGGAGCCGGTGAGGGGGGGGCGGGTGAGGGGGGAGCGGTGAGGGGGAGCGGGTGAGGGGGAGCCGGTGAGGGGGAGCCGGTGAGGGGGAGCGGTGAGGGGGGAGGGGTGGAGGGGGAGCGGTGAGGGGGTGAGGTGAGGGGGAGGGGTGAGGGGAGCGGTGTGAGGGGAGCGGGGGTGAGGGGGAGCCGGTGAGGGGGAGGGGTGAGGGGAGGCGGTGAGGGGGGGGTGAGGGGCGCGGTGAGGGGGAGCGGTGAGGGGGAGCCGGTGAGGGGGAGCGGGAGAGGGGGAGCCGGTGAGGGGGAGCGGTGAGGGGGCGGTGAGGGGGAGCGGTGAGGGGGAGCCGGTGAGGGGAGCCGGTGAGGGGGGCGGTGAGGGGGAGCCGGTGAGGGAGGGGTGAGGGAGCCGGTGAGGGGGAGCGGTGAGGGGGCGCCGGTTGAGGGGGAGCGGTTGAGGGGGAGCCGGTTAGGGGGAGCCGGTGAGGGGGGGAGCGGTGAGGGGGAGCCGGTGAGGGGGAGGCGGTGTAGGGGAGCGGGGTGAAGGGGGGGGGAGCCGGTGAGGGGGAGCGTTGAGGGGGCGTCGGTGAGGGGAGCGGTGAGGGGGAGCCTGGTGAGGGGGAGCCGGTGAGGGGGAGCGGTGAGGGGGAGGGGTGAGGGGGAGCGGTGAGGGGAGGCGGTGAGGGGGAGGGGTGAGGGGGAGCGGTGAGGGGGAGCCGGTGAGGGGGAGCGGTGAGGGGGAGCCGGTGAGGGGGAGCGGGTGAGGGGGAGGGGTGAGGGGGGAGCCGGTGAGGGGGAGGGGGGAGGGGGAGCCGGTGAGGGGGAGAGGGGGGTTGGTGATGGGGGAGGGGTGAGGGGGAGCCGGTGGTGAGGGGGAGGGGTGAGGGGGAGCCGTGGAGGGGGAGCATGGTTGAGGGGGAGGGGTGAGGGGGAGCCGGTGAGGGGAGCGGGTTGAGGGGGGAGGGGTGAGGGGGAGCCGGTGAGGGGGGAGCGGTGAGGGGGAGCGGGTGAGGGGGAGCGGTGATGGGGGGGGGCGGGAGGGGGAGCCGGGTGAGGGGGAGCCGGGTGAGGGGGAGCGGTGAGGGGTGAGGGCCGGTGAGGGGGAGCCGGGGGGGGTGAGGAAAGCGGTGATGGGGAGCGGCTGAGGTTGGGAGCGGGGTGAGGGGGAGCCGTGAGCGGGGGAGCGTGAGGGGGAGAGCCGGTGAGGGGGAAGCCGGTGTGAGGGGGGTGAGGCGGTGAGGGGGGAGCCGGTGGGGGGGAGCCGGTAGAGGGGGGAGCGGTGAGGGGGTAGGCGGGTGAGGGGGGAGCCGGTGAGGGGGAGCCGGGTGAGGGGGAAGCCGGTGAGGGGGAGCGGTGAGGGGGAGCCGGTGAGGGGGAGCCGGTGAGGGGGAGCGGTGAGGGGGAGCCGGTGAGGGGGAGCCGGTGAGGGGGAGCCGGTGAGGGGGAGCCGGTGAGGGGGAGCCGGTGAGGGGGAGCCGGTGAGGGGGAGGGGTGAGGGGGAGCCGGTGAGGGGGAGCGGTGAGGGGGAGCCGGTGAGGGGGAGCCGGTGAGGGGGAGCCGGTGAGGGGGAGGGGTGAGGGGGAGCCGGTGAGGGGGAGCGGTGAGGGGGAGCGGGGTGAGGGGGAGCGGGGTGAGGGGGAGCCGGTGAGGGGGAGCGGTGAGGGGGAGCGGTGAGGGGGAGCGGTGTGAGGGGGAGCGGGGTGAGGGGGGAGCGGTGAGGGGGAGCGGTGGGGGGAGCGGTGAGGGGAGCGGGGTGAGGGGGGAGCAGGGTGAGGGGGGGTGAGGGGAGCCGGTGAGGGGGAGCGGTGAGGGGGAGCGGTGAGGGGGGAGCGGTGAGGGGGGAGGTGAGGGGGGAGCGGTGAGGGGGAGCCGGTGAGGGGGAGCGGTGAGGGGGAGCCGGTGAGGGGGAGCCGGTGAGGGGGAGGGGTGAGGGGGAGCCGGTGAGGGGGAGCGGTGAGGGGGAGGGGGGAGGGGGGAGCCGGTGAGGGGGAGCCGGTGAGGGGGAGCGGTGAGGGGGAGCGGTGAGGGGAAGCCTGTGAGGGGGAGCGCGGTGAGGGGGGCGGGTGAGGGGGAGCGGTGAGGGGGAGCCGGTGAGGGGGAGCGGTGAGGGGGAGGGGTGAGGGGGAGCCGGTGAGGGGGAGCGGTGAGGGGGAGGGGTGAGGGGGAGCCGGTGAGGGGGAGCGGTGAGGGGGAGCCCGTGAGGGGGAGCGGTGAGGGGGAGGGGTGAGGGGGGAGCGGTGAGGGGAGCCGGTGAGGGGGAGCGGTGAGGGGGAGCCGGTGAGGGGGAGCCCGTGAGGGGGAGCGGTGAGGGGGAGCCGGTGAGGGGGAGCCGGTCATGTTCTCACTGGAGCCTCGGCCCCTGCTGAGCAGCCGTCCCTGGGGCGGTGGTGGCCCAGGAGGCGCGTGAGGGCGTCTGAGACGTGTCTGTTGTCGCCGTGGAGGGCGTGCTGCTGGCACCGGGTGGGAGGAGGGAGAGGCCGGAGCGCCCTGCGGGCACAGGACCGCCCCGGCCACAGGATTCCCGTCCGGCCCTCCGGAGCGCGGGGGAGAGGCCCGGCCGGGTCGCACAGGTCGCGTCCGGGAAGGACTCTCTGAAGGAGGGCGGGACGCGTGTGGTGTCGGCCGTGGAGAGAACAGAGCCGCGCCTGGCTCTCATTTTTACGGCAGATGACGGGGACGCACTGCGGTCCGGAGGCGGCCAGTTTGGGAGGACGGCGGAGCCAGAGGATTTCAGCGAGTTCCGTGGCTCGGCGTGGCCGCCGTCCTGGCGCAGAGCGAGGCCGGGCGGGAGGGGAGGGTGCTTGAGGCGGGGCTGCGCGTGGGCCGGCGTGGCTCTGGGCCCTGAAACAGCTGGGGCCACAATGGGCTGTTGTGGACGCACAGGCGCCCCTTTGTGCCGGCTGCAGCGGGCCAGCAGGCGGCGGCGGGGTCGGTGGCCGCGGGGAGAGTCTTAGAAACGCTTTGCAGTGTAGACGACGGTGAGAGACCCGACAGGCAGCCCAGTAAGTGGCGGCCCCATGCGTGTCAGGTGGGCGGGGACCACTGTCTTCTCTCTGCCTGTTTTTTGTTGTTGTTTATTTAAAAACATTTTTTAGCCGAAACCGGTGTGGCTCAGTGGTAGAGCGTCGGCCTGCGGACTGAAAGGTCCCGGGTTCGATTCCGGTCAGGGGCATGTACCTTGGTTGCGGGCGCATCCCCGGTGGGGGGTGTGCAGGAGGCAGCTGGTCGATGTTTCTCTCTCATCGACATTTCTGGCTCTCTGTCTCTCTCCCTTCCTCTCTGTAAAAAAATCAATAAAATATATATTAAAAAAAATAAAAAATAAATTAAAAACAAAACAAAACATTTTTTATGATTTCAGAGAGGAAGGGAGAGGGTGAGAGAGAGAGAAACATCAGTGATGAGAGAGAATCCTGGGTCGGCTGCCTCCTGCTCGCCCCCAATGGGGGATCCAGCCCACACCCCCGGCCTGTGCCCTGAGCGGGAATCGAACTGTGACCTCCTGGTCCAGTAGGTCCAGGCTCACCTACTGAGCCACCGGCCGCGCCACACACGTCTCGAGGAGCAGATGACAGGCTGGTCGGGGCGGTGCTGTCTGCCTGGTCCTGTCCATTTATTGGGAGGGTTGTGTTCCTGCGAAGAATCTGTAGAAACCCTGGCCATTGCCCGTGAAGATCCGTGTGCAAACTCTTGTGTTCAGAACCGCTGAGTGCGAGCACAGCGGCCTGCCCAGTCCTCCCCGCGCGGGCGTGCGCGGTGGAGCCCGCTCTGTGCTGGGGGCGGCGGGCGCAGCCGTTCCCGCAGAGTCTCCGGTGCTCTGTCTGTCCGTCTGTCTCACGGCCTCTCTGCCCGCAGGCGCATGCCCAGCCTCCTGGAGTACCTGAGCTACAACTGCAACTTCATGGGCATCCTGGCCGGCCCGCTCTGCTCCTACAAGGACTACATCTCCTTCATCGAGGGCCGCGCCCACCGGACGCCGCGGGCGGGCGAGGACGGCGGGGCGGGGCCTCCCGGCCCGGGCGCGGAGCCGTCCCCGAACGTGAGAGCCGTCCCCCGGGCCCGAGTCCCGGGGCCCGCCTGCGAGGCCGAGGCTCCTGGGCCTTAGAGATACGAATGTTTGCAAGTTCGGTTTTGTAAAAATACGTGTTTATTGGTGTCAGAGAGGAAAAGAGATAGAGGTAGAAACATCTGTGATGAGAGAGAGTCACGGATCGGCTGCCTCCCGCACGCCCCCTCCTGGGAATGGAACCCGCAACCCGGACATGATGCCCTTGACCGGATCGAACCCGGGACCCTTCAGTCTGCAGGCCGAGGCTCTATCCACGGAGCCACACCGGCAAGGGCCGAATGTTGTCACGTTTTGAATTGACCCATCTGTGTCTTTAAAAATACTTTGCAATCCCTGGCCGGGTGGCTCAGTTGGTTGGAGCCGTGGTGGGCAAACTGCGGCTCATGAGCCACATGCGGCTCTCTGGCCCCTTGAGTGTGGCTCTTCCACAAAACACCACGGCCTGGGCGAGTCTATGTTGAAGACGTGGCGTTAGAAGAAGTTTAAGTTTTAAAAATCTGGCTCTCAAAAGAAATGTCAGTCGTGGTGCTGTTGATACTTGGTTCTGTGGGCTGATGGGTTTGCCGACCACTGGGTTAGGGGGTGATGCCCTGTTGAGGGGATGGGTTAGGCTGTGGCGCCCTCAGGGGGTGGGTTGGGTAGTGATGCCCCTCGGGGTGAGTCAGGCGGTGGGTGGGGGTGACGCCCCTCTGACGGGGTTGGCCATGACCCGTCTCCCTCACACGCAGGCGGCCGTGGTGCAGAAGCTGGCGGTGTGCGGCCTCTCGCTGCTGGCCCACCTGACCGTCTCGAACGCGCTGCCCGTGGAGCACAACATCGACGAGCACTTCCGAGCCACGGCCTCGTGGCCGGCCAAGGCCCTGTACCTGTACGTCTCGCTCCTGGCGGCCAGGCCCAAGTACTACTTCGCGTGGACGCTGGGTGAGCGGCGTGTGCCCGCCGGGCAGCGGGGGAGAGACCGACGGGCAGCACGCGGCTGCCTGCCGGGCAGACACCGCCTCAGGCCACGTCCGCCCCAGAGGACAGGGCCGGCGGAGTCAGACAGACACGGGAATACACCAAGGAGACCAGACGTCCCGCTTTTGGCGGGACAGTCACGATTTTTAACGATTTGTCCCGCGTCCCACGGCGTTTTATGAAAGTCCCCATTCTTTCCAAAAATCGCGGGACGCGGGACAGGTTGTTAGAAATTGGAACAGTCCCGCCAAACGTGGGACGTCTGGTCTCCTTAGAATACACGCGTTTTCCCTGGTGCAGACGGAGCTGATGCGGGAGGACACGGCGGGTGGGGGCGCGGCTCTCACCCCCCCCCTCCCTCCCTGCAGCCGACGCCATCAACAACGCGGCCGGCTTCGGGTTCCGGGGCTTCGACGGGCACGGGGCGGCCCGCTGGGACCTGGTCTCCAACCTGCGGATTCGGCAGATAGAGGTGGGTGTGTGCTGGGAAGGCGGCCGCCAGGCGGCACCCGAAGAGCCACGGTTGGCTTTCAGAGTTCTGAGGTGCCGGCCGAGGGGGTGCAGAGGGTTTAAAAAATATATTTGTGTTGATTTCAGAGAGGACGGGAGAGGGAGAGAGAGAGACATCCACATGAATGATGAGAGACTCATTGATCGGCTGCCTCCCGCACGCCCCCTACTGGGGATTGAACCACAACCCGGACTGGTGCCCTTGGCCGGAATTGAACCCGGGAGGGACCCTTCAGTCCGCAGGCGGATGCTCTGTCCACTGAGCCACACGGGCCAGGGTGGGTTGGAGGGTCTTTAATATAATTCGCTTTCCTCCACTGAGCCAGGACTGGGGCTCCCTCCGCCGGGAGATGCTCCGGGCGGGCCCAGCGGGGGCTGCAGGCGGAGGAGGGCGGCGGAGGCGCCAGGCGGGAGGGGTGGCAGCAGGGCGGGTGTAGGGAGCGTGGCAGGTGGCTCGGGCACGTCCCTCCTCGCGGGAGCCGCGTCCTTTGCTCCTGCCACGGGGTCTTTCTTGGGGATAATTCCCGCCTCCCCCCCCCCCCCCCCCCCCCCCGTGACTGCTCACTCACATGAGAGGAGGGTGAGGGCCTGAGCTGGCGGGTGTGCCCTGAGGCACGCGCTCCCCGAGGGCCCCTCACCGGGCCAGAAGGGCCGTGTGCAGGCACAGAACCACGGCGCCACGGCCACGGCCACGGCCCTTGATTTTAGCGCCGTGGGGCCTGTTGCTCCCGTTCAAACGCCATCGTTCTGTCCGGCCACGAAAAACCTTGCCTGCTTTTCAGGGGTCCACGAGCTTCAAGATGTTTCTGGACAACTGGAACATCCAGACGGCTCTCTGGCTCAAAAGGTGCGCCCTCCCTTCCCAGCCTCCCAGGCCAGCAGGGTGGCAGGGCATTTCTCTCCCTAAGCCTGACCCCGCGCGGCCGGGAGGCCCCTGAGGTCACCGGCCATGACCGTGGCCTGCGGGGAGGTGTGGCTGTGTCCGGGCCTGGAGCCTGGGGCCTGGCACGCTGACCTCGCTCCTGGCCGTGCCTCCCGCCCCCAGGGTGTGCTACGAACGGACCACGTGGAACCCCACCGTCCAGACCTTCGTGCTGTCCGCCGTCTGGCACGGCGTGTACCCCGGCTACTACCTGACCTTCCTCACCG